>NC_048298.1:55918025-56189581 GCF_013100865.1 Trachemys scripta elegans
TGCGCCGCCGGAGCGCCCCCCCCCGTGGAATGCCGCACCGCGCCGCGCTCCCCCTGCCGCCCCTTACCAGGTGCCACCCCAAGCATGTGCTTGGGTGCCTGGTGCCTGGAACAGGCCCTGAGCAAGATTGAAAGAGAATCTTCTTCTTCCAGCTAATGGAAGGTAGCAGGTGTGGCTGTGGAATGGCTTTCAAGATCTACAGTCTATAGCTCTATTGATGTAATAGAGGAGCAGGTATTTCTAGAACCAATTTATGAAGTATCTATAAAAAAAATAGAGAAAAGTAACTGCAACTCTTCCAAAGTAACAACTATATTTATGAAATGCCAAGTCTTTCACAAAATGAAGAGCAAGTAAATTTGTAGTTAAGACACAGTCTTAAACTCAGTCCATTGTTCCTCAAAAATGTAATATATGCCCATGACATCAGACATTGCAAAACATAGGTACTGCTAGGCAAATTATGGGTTGACTTTCAGCTATAAAGATGACCTGCAATGCATATTTTTAAAAAGTAGTTAACTGTAAAGCTATATGTGCTGAACGCTCCAAATAACAAAGGTTGGTGAGGCCTTCAGCAGATAAGTGAATTTAAAATTACAATTTTTTATGTTTTAGGTGCCATGAAGTAATTGGGGGTCAGTGGCATGGGGGTTTGGATGTGGGGGCTTAAGATGGTGCAGGGGGTGGGGCTTATCAGAGTGGGGGTTTGAGTGCAGAGAGCTCAGTGAGGGGTGCTCTGGGTGCAGGAGTGGGGGTCCGGAGGCCTGAGTGCAGGGGGCTCCAGATGCAGGGATTCAGGTTCAATGGGATGGGGTTTGGGTATGGAGGGCTAGGGGGGTTCTGGTGTATGGGGTGAGGCTTGGCGGGGGTGTCTGGATATGGGAGGTCCAGATGCACGGGGGTTGGGCAGATGGGGGAGCAGCTCCCCGTACAATGACCCCTCCCTCTGCAGCTGAGGAGCAATGGGGGCAGGAAGCAGGGGAGGATGCTGAGCTTCCTGCAACTGGGGGAGGTTTTGGGGGTGGGTCTGACACAGCCCCAGACAATCCTTGCAGGGGAAGAGGAAGTCCTGTCCTCTCCTGCCTTCAGCCCAGCCGGGACTAGCAGCTAATCCTGGCTCAGGGTAGGAGCCACTGGCTGGAGTGTCTCCAGCCCTGCATTGATTTACCTCTCTGTTGGCGGCTCCAGGTGCCTGAAATGATGTACCTGTGCAGCTAGGGAGTGGTGTGTGACTGCTCTTGCAGCTTCCCTTTGCTTCCCTATCAAAAAGTCATTTTTCTGCAGGGAAGCAAAGAAATCTGCGGGGAACACAAATTCTGTGCACGCACGGTGGCGCACAATTCTCCCAGGAGTAACATTTTATTTAATACAGTGTTCTCTCTGTCATCTTTCTGCAGCCCAATAATATTTAACCTTGTAGCATGGGACATCCATTACATCAAATAGCGTTCCAGAGACTGATCAAATAATGGAGGAGTGATGTCCTGATATTATAACATCTTAAAACAAACATTGCAATGCCAGGATATCACAACAATTTTTCTGGAGGTTCCCAACAATTCTATTTTTCACAACAGGCCTTGATTTATACCTTAAGCATATGTGGCATATGGCATAAGACAGGGCCAAATCTGACGCCTTATTTCCTCTCTCTTTCTGGCTGTGGCACTGAATAGCCAGAAAAATAGCTTTTACCCCTTCCTTTGCCAGTTGATGATGTGCAGACAGGTTGGAGGTTTTTATTTATATCTCCCGCCCCTTTTCTCCTGGCTGCTAGGAAGGATGTGTTTGCTCAACCTCACGTGTTCAGGCAGGAGAAACACTCTGGTCCTGAGAACTCCATTTACTCTAACTGATTGATTGGAACTATTCCTGCTCCTAACTTATGGACTCCACAAGTGCCACACATTAGCTCATATGCAAGTCCCAATATTACACATACAAGAATAAGGTGTAATTAGGTCTTACAAAAAGAGCTGGTGGAAAATAGCAGGTGAGAGGTTTTCCATGTAAAATGTTGATTTTTAATCAAAAACCCCCCAAAAGTGAAAGATGAAGATTTTAAGTTGAAAATCAATTGTTGGGGCTTTTCAGTGGGTTTGTTGTTGTTGTTGCAGTTTCTTGGCTCAAAATTTCTGATTGTCCAGTGGGGAATTTTTTTTTGAGGAAAAGACATTTCCCGCAATAATTTTCAGTTAGTTGAAAACCTGATTTTCTGTCAAAAACAAAAACAAAAAGTTGATGGAAAAATTTCAATCAGCTCTACTTACAAACTAATGTGTGAACACTGATAGAGACATACCAAACACAATGTGAGATCTCACCAAGTGCAAAGGATAGGCCCTCTCAGAAAGTTATTTAACTTTTTCCAGAGCTAAAGATTAGAAAAATAAATAGATTTATAAAATATTTACTTATCAATGCCCTGCTGTATTATATGTTATCCTGGAATACAGATCAAATATTGTTCTAAAACAATGGACTGTCATGTCTGTAAGTTAAATTCTGGTGCCATTTAGTTAACGGAGTCATTATGTAGTTAAAGGCCTGATTCTCATTTACACAAATGTCCCTTTAGCGTCTCTGGCACTACAAAGAGGCTGTAAATTGAGTATAATGTAATTTACACAGATTTGAGGGGCTTCTTATGCTGTGTAAAGGGGCCTTAGTGTAAATGAAAACTGAGCCTCAAATAATAAAAGTTTTCCTAAATACAAAACATTATAATCAACATCTTGTGTTAATAGCCTACACATTTCAATAAAGTAAACAACAACCAAAAAAGCCGTTTTGGAGTGAGAGGATTTAAAAAGTAGGATTGGCACAATAAACTTTGAATCTTTTTTAACAAACAAAATATCTCTCACTAATATTTCTTCACTTTATGTGTACACATACATCCATATTATACATATAAAACACATGCATTCAAAAAAAGTAAGGAAGCTGTTGGTTTGGTTTTGAAAAGCCTTCTTTTTTCTCCTTTAGGTTAGACCTTTTAGGCCAAGTTTCATCATGAAAACAAGTATTTATGAGGAAAATGCTGACATTGCCTTACTAATAGCAGCACTAACAGAGATTGTTACAATGTCTATTTACTCTGGTACAGTATTAAATAAGATATGTGAACTCACCATAGCAACCCCTGCATCACATAGCAGATATGCTGCTTCTAAGATACAGTGGAACCTTTCTGAAGAAATACATTCAGACAAACATCTATCAATTTCAAATTGTGTTTTTAAAATATATTGTTAACAGTACAACACAACACAACTTGTTGCTATTTAATTTATCTGTTTATTCTTGCATCTTTGCCTTTGATTGACGGTGCTTCAGCTTTATTGTCAGGAAAAAAGTAAATTTGGATATCTACCCAATATCCTCTGAGGTAAAAACTGCTGCAAATAAATTATTTAGCATCTCAGAAATGTCATATCCTTAAGGGCTCCCTTTGTTCCCTGACAGTCCAGAAGACCCACTATTTCTCTTGCAATCTTCCGCCTTCTCGATACCCCGAGATTCTGCGAAGACGTATATCTGTGAGAAGTCCCATTGACTTCCATGAGGGAAAATGACTTCAGTGGAATTACACTTAGGAGTAAAGTTAAGCACGTTATGTTTTTACAGAACTGGGGTTATGAGAATGTATGGTTTACTTTTAAGTCTTTGACTATGTCTATACTACAGACCTTAGAGTGGCATAGCTGTATTGCTACAGCTGTGCCGCTGTAAAGTCTCCCATGTAGTCACTCTTTGCTGGTAGGAGAGAACTCTCCTGCCAGCATAATTAAACCGCCCCCACAAGCAGCGTTAGCTGTATCGGCAGGAGAGCCTCTCCTGCTGACATAGTACTGTCCACACCAGCACTTTTGTCGGTGAAATTTACGTCAATCAGGGTTGTGTTTTTTCACACCCCTGACCAACAAAAGTTTTGCCAACAAAAGTACCAATGCAGACAAAGCCTTTGACTACTTGCTGTTCATTTTCCCTACTAATTTTCATCATGCATTTTACCTGCCATACTGTATGCTCCTTTTAATTGTCTTGATTGGGCTGGCTTTCCATTTCTGCATAAATGAAAAATCTCTTGTACCTTGCCCTTTAACCAGGCAGTTGTTTTCTTTCTTTTTGTTTAGGAGTATGCATACTTTCTCTCAATCTGCTAGGCTTAAGTATCAGAGTAACAGCCGTGTTAGTCTGTATCCGCAAAAAGAAGAACAGGAGTACTTGTGGCACCTTAGAGACTAACAAATTTATTAGAGCATAAGCTTTCGTGGACTACAGCCCACTTCTTCGGATGCATATAGAATGGAACATATAATGAGGAGATATATATACACACATACAGAGAGCATAAACAGGTGGGAGTTGTCTTACCAACTCTGAGAGGCCAATTAATTAAGAGAAAAAAAACTTTTGAAGTGATAATCACTTCAAAAGTTTTTTTTCTCTTAATTAATTGGCCTCTCAGAGTTGGTAAGACAACTCCCACCTGTTTATGCTCTCTGTATGTGTGTATATATATCTCCTCATTATATGTTCCATTCTATATGCATCCGAAGAAGTGGGCTGTAGTCCACGAAAGCTTATGCTCTAATAAATTTGTTAGTCTCTAAGGTGCCACAAGTACTCCTGTTCTTCTTTTTAGGCTTAAGTAGCTTCCCAGGTGAATCTAATTTCCTCACTTTCATCTATGAGGTCCAAACCTTATCGTACCAGAGGCATAATCTTGTATCTCAAAAAATCCCAAATCCTTGGCATAGACATGAAATCATTCATGCTGCTGCTTTTCAGTTATGCCTAACGATTATTCTTGATCATGTTCCTGGTTTGGCAAAACTGGTACCCAAGCCTCATCCAACCAAACTACATCCTTGCTGCCAAGCCATCAACATACCTTCAGCCCAAATAGCTCCATGGAGGAATTTTCTGTAGGACTGAGAAGGAAGCCCTCAGTTTGTTTTGGTCCAACCATGGCGGTAGGATCCAAACATGACAGTCCAATCATAGTCTGATCTTTCCTGGTAAATGGGCCCTACGTGCTCTCATTTTGCTAGATAAGGCTGCCAAAGGAAATGCTGACGCTGCATATTGGTACATACCTTCCACTTTGAACCTTCCTGCACTGATTACCTGAGCAATTATTGGAATTGCTATTGGCAACTGCATTTTTTTTTATCTCTGCTGTATTTAAAGAAGGGTGAAAGATTATACTGGTCAGTCTTCTTCAAAATACTAGTTCTACCTTTAGCTGTGTACAGGATATGTTGCTCATTGGGGTTCACTGGAGCAGGGCTGCCAGTTTACTTTCTATAGAGATATAGAGCAATAAGGGTGATGTCGTGGTGGGCATCTGCTATAGATCACCAGACCAGGATGATGAGGTAGACAAGGCTTTCTTTGGACAACTAACAGAAGTTTCCAGATCACAGGCCCTGGTTCTCATGGGGGACTTCAATCACTCTGACATCTGCTGGGAGAGCAATACAGAGGTGTACAGACAATCCATGAAGTTTTTGGAGAGTGTTAGGGACAACTTCCTGGTGCAAGTGCTGGAGGAACCGACTAGGGGCCATGCTCCTCTTGACCTGCTGCTCACAAATAGAAAAGAATTGGCAGGGGAAGCAGAAGTGCGTGGGAACCTGGGCAGCAGAGACCATGAGATGGTCGAGTTCAGGATCCTGACAAAATGAAGAAAGGAGAGCAGCAGAATACGGACCCTGGACTTCAGAAAAGCAGACTTTGACTCCCTCAAGAAACTGATGGGCAGGATCCCCTGGAAGGCTAATATGAGGGGGAAAGGAATCCAGAAGAGCTGGCTGTATTTTAAAGAAGCCTTATTGAGGGTGCAACTAGCAAGGGATGTGAAGGGTAACAAGGGCTTCTACAGGTATGTTAGCAACAAGAAGAAAGTCAGGGAAAGTCTGGGACCCTTACTGAATGGGGGAGGCAACCTAGTTACAGATGATGTGGAAAAAGCTGAAGTACTCAATGCTTTTTTTATGTTGGTCTTCACAGACAAGGTCAGCTCCCAGACTGCTGCACGGAACAGCACAGTATGGGGAGGAGGTCAGCAGCCCTCAGCGGTGAAAGAACATGTTAAGGACTATTTAGAAAAGCTGGACATGCACAATTCCATGAGTCTGGATCTAATGCACCCAAGGGTGCTGAGGGAGTTGGCTGATGTGATTGCAGGGTCATTGGCCATTATCTTTGAAAACTCATGGTGACTGGGGGAGGTCCCAAATGATTGGAAAAAGGCAAATATAGTGCCCATCTTTAAAAAAGGGAAGAAGGAGAATCCGGGAAACTACTGACCGGTCAGCCTCACCTCAGTCCCTGGAAAAATCATAGAGCACGTCCTCAGCAATCAATATTGAAGCACTTGGAGGACAGGAAGGTGATCAGGAATAGTCAACATGGATTCACCAAGAGCAAGTCATGCTTTACCAACCTGATTGCCTTCTATGATGAGATAACTGGCTCTGTGGATATGGGGAAAGCGATGGATGTGATATATCTTGACTTTAGTAAAGCTTTTCATACGGTCTTCCACTGTATTCTTGCCAGCAAGTTAAAAAAGTATTGGATGAATTGGATTGGATGAATAGACTATAAGGTGGATAGAAAGCTGGCTAGATCGTTGGGCTCAACGGGTAGTGATCAATGGCTCGATGTCTCGTTGGCAGCTGGTATCAAGTGGAGTGCCCCAGGGATCGGTCCTGGGGCCGGTTTTGTTCAACATCTTCATTAATGATCTGGATGATAGGATGGATTGCACCCTCAGCAAGTTTACAGATGACACTAAGCTGGGGGAAGAGGTAGATACGCTGGAGGGTAGAGATAGGATCCAGAGAGACCTAGACAAATTGGAGGATTGGGCCAAAAGAAATCTGATGAGGTTCAATAATGACAAGTGCAGAGTCCTGCACTTAGGATGGAAGAATCCCATGCACTGCTACAGGCTGGGGACCAACTGGCTAAGCGACAGTTCTGCAGAAAAGGACCTGGGGATTACAGTGAACGAGAAACTGGAACTGAGTCAACAGTGTGCCCTTGTTGCCAAGAAGGCTAACGGCATATTGGGCTGCATTAGAAGGAGCATTGCCAGCAGAACGAGTGATTATTCCCTTCTGTTCGGCAATGGTGAGGTCACATCTGGAATATTGGGTCCTGTTTTGGGCTCCCACTACAGAAAGGATGTGGACAAATTGGAGAGAGTCCAGCAAAGGGCAACGAAAATTATTAGGCGCCTGCGGGACATGACTTACGAGGAGAGGCTGAGAGAACTGGGCTTATTTAGTCTGCTGAAGAGAAGAGTGACGTGGGATTTCATAGCAGCCTTCAACTACCTGAACGTGGGTTTCAAAGAGGATGGAGCTAGGCTGTTCTTAGTGGTGGCAGATGACAGAACAAGGAACAATGGTCTGATGTTGCAGTGGGGGAGGTCTAGGTTGGATATTAGGAAAAACTATTTCACTAGGAAGGTGGTGAAGCACTGGAATGGGTTACCTGGGGAGGTGGTGGAATCTCCATCCTTAGAGGTTTTTATGGCCGGGCTTGACATAGTCCTGGCTGGGATGATTTAGTTGGGGTTGGTCCTGCTTTGAGCAGGGGGTTGGACTAGATGACCTCCTGAGGTCTCTTCCAATCCCAATATTCTATGTTTTCTAAATATGAACAAATATCCTTTGCAGAATTACCACAAACCAACCAAATCTTAGTATCCCCATTACGTGTCAGCCACAGAATCACATCCCTGCTAGAGCTCTAAAATATCATCTAGCATAATCATCACTATTAATTATTAGCTAAGCTCCAGCAGTAAGTGCAGTGGTCCACTTGGAACATCAGTGATAATACTTGATAATAGTTTTGCACTTCAGTAGTGCCTTTCATGCAAGACTCTTACAATGCTTTTACAGACATGAATTAATTAAGCCGCTCAATATAGCTACCATGTGAAGCTGGTAGTTTTATATGTTATTTTACAGATGGGTATGCTAAATGCTCCTCAAGGACACTGAGGAGTTAGGTGAACTGGCCATGGTCAAAGACAGAGACAGTGATGGAGACCAATGAAATAGATCCTCTACCCTCAAGAGTAAAATAAACCCTGACATCTAATTTAAGGAGGAGATGTGATGACTACAACAAAGGTGGTACCTCTGCCCATTCAGTTACCAATAGCAGACCAATAACGAGATCCACCTATATAACTAGAGTAACACATCCCCTGCAATAAGCCAGTGATGTGAGATGGTAGCCATTAAATCTTGAGCCAGCCCAGAAGAGCTATTGTACACAAAAATGTTAAAGTAATCTAGAACAATAAGCATGGGCAACCCCAGTGTCATGGGTGGATGGGAATTCTGATGAGGTAGAGTTTACACTATAAGTATTCTCATCTTAAACCTATCCCCAAATTCCCCAAACAGGATAGAATATGTTACATGAAGAATGTAAACCCCTAAAATTTAGAAACAAAATAAAGATAAAAATAGATACATAATGGAGTGAACTAATGATACGTTCTTCAGTACAACAAGTACAGAAACAAAAAGTTTCACCTGGTAAAAAATATTCAGGCATCTTCAATATTTGCAATTTCTCTTAAATGTTTATTTCTAGCAAATATCCAACAGATTTACATCGCTGAAGTGTTTCAGGTTGACCCACTTAATTTTAATATTCCAAATGATGTGCTATAATTACTACATAAAATAAATATCTTTCTCATGCGTGAATAGAGAAAAATCCTGTGATATATTACAAAAACAGAACATCAGCAAAAATATAAATTTAAAGTTATGGGCATATTTCTGTTCTCTCCTGAGAAGAAACACAAAAATCAGGCAGCTTTGCATCAAAGCTTCAGAAATGCCTGGAAACACCATAAAACTGCATACAAATAAATAAATAAATATAACAAACCGTATGATTGCAGGTAAAACAAGTGTTCAGAGAGCTGTGTAATAATAATAATCATAATAATTAACAAACTGATACCTATTAACCCGCAATTTCTGGTATTCCTCAAAGGCTGTGAATATACAGTACTTCGATGAAACAGGAGCTTCCTCATTAGGCTTGATAGGTAGACTTGTTTGAAATAGACTCAGTCAAAATAAATTATTGCTTAGAAACTCTGCCTTTGTCAGTGCTGAGGGAAGTAAAATAACAGTCACAATAATAAAAAATGTTCTCAGTTGCCTCTATCCTTAGAAAATCTATTATTATTGAGATATACATGTTAACTGAGACCGTTTAAGCTCAAAATGACACAGCTGTCAAATGGCTGAAATATTCGTTTGTACGCAGGTCTTTGTACCTACATCTTCTCTTTCATTGTCACAGAAAGGAGATGGAGTTTCTCTTCCAGTGCACAAAGCCAAATTCTGCTTGTCTCCATATAAATTAATAAACAGTTAAATCTTATTTTCATCTTATTGATGTTGTCATTTGTCCTTTGATAAATATTTGTTACTGACTCTACAATTATCATGAATTTTTTAACATGCAAGGACAAAGTGAAATTCTAGCTAAGGAAATATCTTTTTTCTTTTTAAAGAAATGCTTCTTTTTCAAGTTTGCTCTAGTGCAAGAGTTCTTCTTTAACACCAAATTCAATGCTAATAGTTTCTGACCAAGGCTTCGATCCTGCAAAGACTTGTGCACATGTGAATAGTCCCACTGACCTCAGTGTAATTAATTAAATGAACTCTATAGGACTCTTGCATAAGTCTTTACAGGAGTGAAGATAAACTATGTCCAAGAGGAACTTGAACAATGCTAGTATCTTTCCCAAAAGCATAATCACATTGCCTTATGCTAAGTCACTTAGGGCCCAATTCTGCCACCCTTCAATAGTCTCATAGACTTGAAACCTATTCAGTACATAACTACCTTAAATCATTTAATAATGGGTTTTCATCTAATTGGTTTTAAAATAGGTTTAGCTGAACCGATTTTAAAACCAATGTATACAGGCCATAAGGGCTTGTCGAAACTACAAAAGGATATCATGTCCAAACATGATCATGGAAAGTTGAGTAAGATAACATGATGTTGACCAGTAAAGACCAGTCAATCAGGCCAGGGCAACTCATATTCAGCATTCTGTCAGCTAGTCAGGATTAAACTCCAGTACCAATACATTCCCTGTGCCAGCATTTTGGGGCAAGGATCACGTATGTCTTAACTGATTATTCAGCACAATAGGGCCTAATCTAGATTGGTGCCTCTGTAGTACAAATAACAATGCTAATGATCTAACTAGTAGTTAAAAAAAAATACAGTATATGTACACTGTGGATGAATTAATGTTATGTGGAAACATTAACTTTTCATGCTCTTAACTTTTCAATTGTACCCTCCTCCTCAATAGTGAATGAACAATTTTTTCTTACTTTTCTAAGTGACTACAGTCACACAATTCACAGGTTGGTGGTATTCCACTTATTTTTAAATCAATACCAATTAATGGTCACTTGCATTTGGCAGTACACCTTACTCCCAATTTTCTGAAACCCTATTATCCAAACCTCTATGTTATCCAAATCCTTTTCTTGTCCCCCAGCATGGATTCATATAATGTAGAGGTTCGGATAATAGAGCAGAGTCTCCCAGCCAAGGGGGAGGCCACCCTGCTGCTGAATGGCTCCTGCAGCAAAGCAGAGTCCTGGCTCCCTAAGCTAGTGCAGGGAAGGCTGAGACCCTGGTGGAGCAGAGAGCAAAGTCCTGCGGAGGGTCTCTGCTCTGCCTTGCCAGGACTGCTGCCTCCCCCTGCACTTAAAATAATCGAGAGGGCAGGAGCGCTTTGAAGGAGGTCTCTGCAACCTGGCTGTCAGAGGAATGAGTGAGTGAGTGAGTGAGTGAGTGGGGCCATGACAGCAGAGCTGCCATGCGTGTCCCTGAGCTGCCACTCCTGCCTTCTTAATTATCTGAACTCCTGAAGAGCTGAATAAAACCCATGTCCCCCCATGCTATTTGGATAGTTGGGAGTATACTGTATATGATATCACCCTATAATGCCCTGTCACTTCTCATGAGGACTTTTATAATTCCTGAATCACAGGGTCCAGGGAGCGCTTATCAATCAATACACTACAGTGTTGTCAGAATGTTCAGCAAAGTAAGCTGAGTTTTGGTGACTGAGGCACAGATTCAATGTCCTAGCAATTTTAACAGAGAAAGAAAAGGATTGACCTTCATTCTCTCCTTTATCATCAGACGACACCTTTCTTCCCCAAAGAATTTTACAAACTATACACAGAAATCACTTGATTAAGAAGCATGGTCTAGCTAGTACATGCATCTCAATTGTTTCAGTTCCACTATCTTCCTTCCTACAAATTTGGTGTTTTCTCACTTTTCTTGTTGAACATTATTTACTTTTGAAATAATGAATCATGACAGTGAAGCCAGACTAAAGGAAGGAATCCTACAGCATTTTAAGTTTCTTGCACAAATAATTCTTTTATGTCCCTCACTTTGGGCCTCTGTCACAAGTTGCCTCCCACATTTTGTCCCAAGTCATACATGGGCTGAGCATGAACTATACTTGCATTATAATCCCAATTTGCTGTTCAACCTTAGCTAAATCAGTTAAACTCCCGTGTCTCGACTGCTTCAGGTGTAAAATGGAGATTAAAACCACTCCTCACAGCACTGAGGAATAGTTAATTAGTTTGGATGCTGCTTTGGAGACATAAGGTGCCAAATATTTTATTATATGCAGTGTAGTTGTAGCCGTGTTGGTCCCAGGATATTAGAGAGACTTTAGAGATTAGGATGAGGTAATATCTTTGATTGGACCAACTTCTGTTGGTGAGAGAGAGACGCTTTCAAATTTACACAGAGTTCTTTAGGTCTGGGAAAGGTACTCAGAACGCCAGAGCTAAATCCAAGGTGGAACAGATAGTTTAGCATAAATAGTTTGCACAATTGTAAGGCAGGGATTCTCAACCTTTTTCCTTGCCCCCTTCCCCCTCCGCTATAAAAATTCCATGGCCCACCTGTGCCACAAGAACTGTTTTTCAGGAAATTAAAAGCCAGGACTGGCATTAGGACATATCAAGCAGAGCAATTGCCCAGAGACCCACACCACAGGGGCCCCCAGGAAGCTAAATTGCTCCGGCTTCAGTTTCAGCTCCGGGCAGGGGGGCTTGGGATTCGGCTTTCTGTCCTGGGCCCCAGTGAGTCTTAACACTGGCCCTACTCTCTGGTTTATTTTGGTGGACTCTTGAAACCTGCCTCCACGCCCCCCCCAAAGGGCCTTGAACCCCTGGTTGAGAACCGCTGTTGTAAGGGACCATTCAAGGTAGAGTGGCCCATTAACACCCCTGCAAGTCATAAGCCAAAAAAGGAGGTTAGTGGGTTACAGTGTTGTAATAAGCCATAAATCCAGTATCTCAAGTATTTTATTGGCAGGGTGAAACACACAAGTACAGGGATGGGGCTGAAGGTCTCTTTGCCACTGGAACCTGCAAGGGCAACAGACTGTCTAGTACAATTACTCAGCCGGAGACGTGGGCAGAGCACCAGATCGACCCCCCTTCTCTGGATGAAACGCCAGGGACTGTGTAAGGGCCACAAGTGCTTAGAGCCGCAAAGGCCCCTCTCCTCATGGTGTGGCCTGGAGCATCCCTTCAACACCGACCCCCCTGCAGGGGCTGTGCCTGGCGCTCCAAAGCGGCTCGCTCCCCCTCACAGCTCGTGTGGCCAACAGCGGCTCTCGCCTCCCCCGGCCCCCGCTTGTCTCCGCCTAGCTCCCCGGCAGGCTGCGCCCAGAGCAGACAATGGAAAGCTCCCCAGCCGCTCCCCTCCCCGCCGGGCCAGCGGAGCTTCCGCCCCGCCCCGCCCATCCCCTCCCTCTAGAGCTGCTGCAGAGGGGGGCGGCGCGGCGCGCAGGCGCGGCGAGCCTCGGCGCTGGCCCCGGCAAGCAGGGTGGGTGCCCCGGCTCCCGTTACCGCCCCTGCCCAGCTGCCGCGGGCCCCCGCTGGGCCGGTGACAGGTGGCGCGGGCTGCCAGTGAGGCCAGCGCCCGAAACAGCCCAGCAGCCAGGAGACCCGGCGGCGGGTGGGGCAGTAGGGCACAGAGACCCCCAGGGAACAGCCGCCCCCATCTACAGACAGTAACTCCCCCCCCCCCGCATCCATTGCCCCCCGGCACGGCTGCGCCGCTCGCTGTACTGCGTTTGCGGCGGCGAGGGGAGCGCGGCGCCTCTAGGGCACACGCCACGGGACTAGCGAGGCGGCTAGTGCCACGCGCCAGCAAAGCAGGGCCAGGATCCTGCGAGGCCAGATCCCGTGCCCCTGGCTTCAGCCGGGGAGCTGCTCAGCGTGAACACACCTGGTCACAAGCGTCACCAAGAGCTGGGACAGGCGGGGTCCCTCCCTCCCAGGCACTGGCACAGCAGCTGCTCTGGCGGTAGGGGGACGTGTCTGTTTTCAGCGCTGAACGTGGCAGGGGTTTTCTCTTCTATTCCAAGCTGCATACACATGAAAACTTCTACATCCCTTCCTTCCTATCTAGCAACTCGTATTCCCCGCCGCCCGCAGCACAGACAGTCTCCTTCCTCCCCTGCTCCCCCTCTCACGGGCACTCTGAATTACTGCCCCTCCCTAAGTTCACTAACCCCTTGTAACACACATCTAGCACAGTCCCGGCACAGGGCCATTCCCCCCCACCCCCCGCCGCAATCCGATCCTGTGCAGTCCTCTCCCAGTGGAAGCCTGCCACCCTTTTTGGGGGGTGCAACCCGCATCCTATTCCCGTAATGCACTGTGCACCCACCCAGTCTCCCCATGGCACTTTGCAAACTGCACACTTAATACATTCTGCCACCCTTCCTATCAAACCCTCTCCGCCAGCCCCCAGCAGCTGCACGACGCCCTCCGTGCACTCTGCAGCCCTTCCCCACAGACCCCTGTATAACTTCCCTCCCACACTAGTAGAGTGCTTTCGATATGCACACAACAACAAAGAACACAATGAAACCACGAGCAAAACACAACTCGCTCGGTTTCGTTTGCAATTCCAAGAACCAGGCTCACTATTCCAATGCAAACTCCCACACATACAATAAAAGCCGTCCCCAGTCATCCTCGGTGGTTTGTGCCGTGCTGCATGCCCACAGTTAATACGGTCATTACACTTCAATCCACTCAAAGCGGGCTCATTTGAAATGGTGAAAGCCAACATGTTAAAAACAGCCGCTCTGCCAAGCATAAACGTAGGCTGTACTCACACAAGGATGTGAGGGTGTGTTACACCCTGTAGTAAGAGATACCTGTAGATCCATATGTATAAATAACTACATTCGTATTTAACAAGCTTTCTCGGTCTTTAGAAATCGCGTAGAATTGTATTCAAAGAGCTAGAATTACCCACCTTGCTTTTGGCAAATTCTTTTAGGATGAAGCACATGTGAAAATGGCACGACCCTACGAGGAGTGTTAGAAAGTGTGGATTGAGACCCTCTCTTTTCTTTTCTTTTCTTTCCTGCTTTCTAAAGAGTGGAAATTTCCATCATGTGATAGGGGGCAGCATCCCCAGCCTCTCATTTCACCCGGACCCCTCCCTTTCAGAAAAAAACCACCAATAGTAGTGAGCTAGCAACCTGAGATGTAAACAAAAAGCATCCTCCCAGGTGGATGTGTTCAGCTGTTCTGTGTGTGAAAGAGGGAGCATGGCTATGAAGAAAAGTAGCACAATTACTTTCTAAACAAAATAGAATTGACTCTATTCCAAGTGATTTTATTCTGTTATAATTTAATATACAGTTTTTAGGGAGTTGTGTTTTAATGTATTTTTTTTTGCATAATGTACTGTGATGTCTGTACATATTCAGTGCTTACAAAAGAAAGCACCTAGTGATGTTGAGTAGGGCATATTTAATCTCATTTTCAATACTTCATCATAATTGTTTGTCCAGTAGAAGTGGGAACAGAAATGTATAAGATGCAAAGCCTGAGTTGCAATCTCTATATATCCAATGGCTATATTATTTATTATTATAGACATTTAAAAGAATCCTTTAAAACTGATCCCATGTACACATTTTTGACCATCCCTCTGTTGAGTCATAATGCCATTAAACTTACCTGTTTTTTAAGGAAAACTACTAGTTGCCAAATAACCCAGTGTGTCTGCTTGAATTTGGTCTCCTTTGTTTTTTGATATTCCTGTGACAGCATAGTTTGGCATATTTTAGCTATGGGCAGAGTAACAAATTGTTTAATATAGGACCACAACTCACTGATCTACATATTCTCCCTTGGAGTGTGGTGATCTTATTAATAAGAAGTATATTAAGTATTTACATATTATTAATATAACATAACTACCATTTTGCTATTTCAGATGAGCTTACCATGCCCTTAGACAGTTTGCCACCACCATTCTTTGAGCCAGTGCCTCTGTTTTTATTTTCCCTTGCATGCTAGTTGGACTGTGTAATTAAATAGGTTGATATAGCGCTCAGCCGCAATATGAGGACATCAGGGCCTTACCCGCTCTTGAAAACAATGTTTTGCTAGGAAGGGCCCCCTGAGATTATTGAAACTGAAATAATTTTTATAAATCTAACCGACTTTTTAAAGTTTATATTGTTATGTTATGTTAAACTTTTCATTCTGTTTAAACAATGGAACTGATTAGTCAGTTTCACATTTGTTTCTAGTAAGTTTCATCAGGGCCCGCCCTAAACCAAATGGTGCCCCAGGTGAGGAGCTTCTTCAGCGCCTGCCCCCCTCCAGCAGTTTCCTTACATGTCCATTCCTTATCTTCAGGAAAATCTGCTTCAGGGCATCTTTTATTTTCTATGGGAGGAGAGGGGGACAGGCAGTATGAGGGAGAGCAAAAGTCTATGTTCTGCAGTCTTAGAAAGTCATCAAACATTATGTGTTAAGCATGGTGAAAGAAGTAACAGTATTTTTTTATATTGTTGCGTAGATAGGGGTTACATAGATATCTCTGGCATCTCATTAAATATGTCCTTTATTAGTCTTAAAACACAAGTATGCTTTCCCAATTACATAATAAAACAATAGAACAAGGTTCACAATATCACAGCTGAGCTCTCACTTCGTTCTTATATCTCACTGACTGGTGATGCCCCGTCCCTTATATATCCACAAGGACATGGTTGACAACATTCTAGGAGGGTCAAAGAAAGTCTGGAAGGTTCCACAAGATTCTAAAAAGGTCCAGAACATTCTAGGAGATTAGTGATAAATAAATCCACATATGGAATACTGAAATATTTTACTTCAAACATTCTATTTTCCCTTTTGTGGCTGACAACAAAAACAGCACCCTAGCCCTGGCGCCCTCCAAGCCCCGCACCCCAGGCTGTCGCTTGGGTCACCTACCCCTAAATCCAGCCCTGAGTTTCACTTTGGTTGTTATACATGAACAGCAGAGCCGGCTCTTGTGATTGAATTCGGACAACACAGGGGGATAGTTAAATCCAATCTCCATGGCATAGCTTGCCCTTTTTTTGCTATAAACTCAACTAAGTATTTCTTTCAACACTAAGTGTTTTTTAAAGTAGCCCCCCACATCCTACCTCAAAAAATTAAACCTAAATAACAAGCCATTAAGATCCATTATGACAACTGAGTATGTATTGTTGTAGATATTAATTGAATAGTTCCAGTCCTTGAAAAGTCACATCCCTTTGCCTTAATATCCTCTCTCCTCACAACAATATATTTCCTCTCTGCTTTTCCTCCACCTGCATTACCCCAATGGAAACAATCTATTCCACAGATCATTTGATCTAACATCATGTTATTCTTTTATAGTTTTATGCATGTTTTTTTTTTCAAAAATTCAATTCCAATTTACCTTCTGAAAAAGAATTCACCACCTTAGGATTCAACTTTTTCAAGGGAAATTCTTCAGGTAACTATAATATGTTATCTGAATACTTTGTAATGGTATACCTGTAGATAGGTTAAAATTAAATTTCAGACACTATGTAGTTCAAAGCAGTATCAACCTTTTCACCATTACTATGATAGCTACCAGCCATTTTAGATTTTTGGTATACATGACAGATTTTTTTTTTATTTTAATTCATACACTCACAAAAGTAATCATTGTTACTGTATTTTTTATATTTCTTTTGATTGCAAAATATTAAGAAAGTGAGCTCTCTTTCCTAAAGTAGGTATTTCTAAGATTCCTAAGCACGGATGATGCATATATTATATGAGCCTCAAAGTGAGGTATATTATTTTTATTATTCATGTTGAGGTTGCTAATGACCAACCAGATTGGGACCACCATGATGCTAGGTGTTGCCCAAACACAGAAAATGGTAGTCCCTGCACCAACCAGCTATTTGAGATAGCCAGTCAGTTTCCAAAAGGTAATCCAATGTAAAGTTAGTTAATTAAAATTTGGTTACTTCAGGTACTGGAAGCATTTTAAGTAATATGTTTTCATTTATTCTTACCATTTTCCTCACCACTAAATTAACCTTTATATATATATCATCAGTACAATAATTACAATGTATTTTTAAATAAAGTAATAACATCACACAGTTCAGTTACATCCATAACCCTTATTGAAATGAAATGTTTTCTTGGCTGAACCAAACAATAAAACTTTTATAACTCAAAATAAATTACATAAAACATTGCTTCGCATCCAGAAAGTGACTATAAAATGGCATTGCAGGGTTCCATAGTTATTTTCTTTCAGTGACTTACTTACAAACCTTTTCTCAGTTTACAAATAAAAACACAGTTTTCTTGACTGCTAGCCCTGAAAACTCACCCTGGGATCTGAAAGTCAAGCTGTTTTCTTTGTGGCTCATGCCAAAACAGACTCCAGCTGACTGAGTTGTTCTGCAGTACTGACAAGAATGAAAAGCAATAACACATATTTTTGTCAGTAAAAAAAATGAATACATGTAACACTGAATACACAAAATGAACAAATTCTCTGCGAATAGTAGGATAAGAAGTTTATAGTCAATTTGTAGAGAAGAGCTGTGCTTTAAAGCAAATTCTCATGCTGTTATGTTACAGGGGAGGTTCTTAAATCAAGACACTCAGACTCATAAGTGAGGTACATAACTATGCACTTTACTGACCCTTTTTGCATTGTATGAGTATTGACATAGCTCTAACTAAACTCACATCCTTCTGTCCCAGCATGCTATGAGTTTAGTGTAAAACCTGACATGGATCCCTTGGAAGGCAGTCTCTCCACTGTTTTTTCCAAAATCCTGGTCAGGAATATGAAGATCTGTCATAAGAACAGCCATACTGGGTCGGACCAATGGTCCATCTAGCCCAGTATCCTGTTCTGACAGTGGCCAATGCGAAGTTCTTCAGAGAGAATGAACAGAACCATCATCCCCTGTTTTCCATCCCTGCTCATCCTGGCTAATAGACTTGGTGGACCAATCCTCCATGAACTTATCTAGCTCTTTTTTGAACCCTGTTATAGTTTTGGTCTTCACAACATTCTCTGGTAGAGTTCCACAGGTTGACTACGTGTCGTGTAAAGAAGTACTTCTTCTTGTTTGTTTTAAACATGCTGCCTATTAATTTCATTTGGTGATCCCTAGTTCCTGTGTTATGAGAAGGAGTAAATAACAGTTCCTTATTTACCTTCTCCACACCAGTCATGATTTAATAGACCTCTATCATATCCTCCCTTAGTTGTCTCTTTTCCAAGCTGAAAAGTCCCAGTCTTATTAATCTCTCCTCATATGGGAGCTGTTCCATACCACTAATCATTTTTATTGCCTTTTTCTGTACCTTTTCCAATTCCAATATATCTTTTTTGAGATGGGGTGACCACAGTAGTCAAGTTGTGGGTATACCATGGATTTATATAGAGGCAATATGCTATTTTCCACCTTATTATCTATCCTTTTCCTAATGATTCCCAACATTCTGTTAGTTTTTTTGACTGCCGCTGCACATTGAGTGGATGTTTTCAGAGAACTATCCACACTAACTCCAAGATCTTTCTTGAGTGGTAACAGCTGATTCAGACCCCATCATTTTATATGTATAATAGGGATTATGTTGTCCAATGTGCATTATTTTACATTTATCAACACTGAATTTCATCTGCCATTTTGTTGTCCGGTCACCCAGTTTTGTGATATCCCTTTGTAATTCTTCGCAGTCTGCTCTGGACTTAACTAGCTTGAACAATTTTGTATAATCAGCAAATTTTGCCACCTCACTGTTTACCCCTTTTTCCAGATCATTTAGAAATATATTGAACAGTACTAGTCCCAGTACAGACCCTTGGGGGAGCAGGGCTGGCTCCCGGCACCAACTAAGGAAGCAGGTGCTTGGGGTGGCCAATACAAAGGGGTGGCACTCCGCCCGCTATTGGGGTGGCACGTCTGGGTCTTCTGCAGGAATTCGGCAGCGGGTCCCTCAGTCCCTCTCTTCCTCTTTGAGCTGCTGCTGAAGTGCCGCCGAAGAGGAAGGGAGGGAGTGAAGGACCCACCGCCGAAGTGCCGCTGAAGAGTGGAGCGGCGCGATTGAGCTGCCGCCGAAGTGCCGCCGATCGTTTTTTTGGTTTGTTTGTTTTATTATTTCCCCCCCCCCCCCACTGCTTGGGGTGGCAGAAAACCTGGAGCCGGCTCTGTGGGGGAGAGCACTATTTACCTCTACATTCTGAAAACTGACCATTTATTACTACCCTTTGTTTCCTATCTTTTAACCAGTTACTGATCCCTGAGAGGACCTTCCCTCTTATCCCAGGACAGATTACTTTGCTTAAGAGCCTTTGGCAAGGGACCTTGTCAAAGGCTTTCTGAAAATCGGAGTACACTATGTCCACTCTTGTCCTCATGCTCTTTGACTCCCTCAAAGAATTCTAGTGAATTGGCGAGGCATGATTTCCCTTTACAAAAACCATGCCCAGTACTTTATGCATAATATTTAGAATTGTATATTCCCTCCCATACTTTCCCCCTTCTAATTACACTTGTCTGTTCCAATCGCCATGAGTTTTCAAAGATAATGGCCCATGGCTCTGCAATCACATCCGCCAACTCCTTTAGCACCCTCGGATGCAGCGCATCCGGCCCCACGGACTTGTGCTCGTCCAGCTTTTCTAAAAAGTCCCGAACCTTTTCTTTCTCCACAGAGGGCTGGTCACCTCCTCCCCATGCTGTGCTGTGCAGTGCAGTAGTCTGGGAGCTGACCTTGTTTGTGAAGACAGAGGTAAAAAAAGCATTGAGTACATTAGCTTTTTCCACATCATCTGTCACTAGGTTGCCTTCCTCATTCAGTAAGGGGCCCAAACTTTCCTTGATCTTCTTCTTGTTGCTAACATCCCTGAAGAAGCCCTTCTTGTTACTCTTAACATCTCTTGCTAGCTGCAACTCCAAGTGTGATTTGGCCTTCCTGATTTCACTCCTGCATGCCTGGTCATTTGTCCAATCTTCCACTTCCTGTAAGCTTCTTTTTAGCGTTTAAGCTCACTGAAGATTTCTCTGTTGAGCCAAGCTGGTCGCCTGCCATATTTGCTATTCTTTCTGCACATCGGGATGGTTTGCTCCTGCACCCTCAATAAAGCTTCTTTAAAATACAGCCAGCTCTTCTGGACTCCTTTCCCTCTCATATTAGCCTCCCAGGGGATCCTGCCCATCAGTTCCCTGAGGGAGTCAAAGTCTGCTTTTCTGAAGTCAAGGGTTCGTATTCTGCAGCTCTCCTTTCTTCCTTGTGTCAGGATCCTGAACTCGACCATCTCATGGTCACTGCCTCCCAGGTTCCCATCCACTTTTGCTTCCCCTACTAATTCTTCCCTGTTTGTGAGCAGCAGGTCAAGAAGAGCTGTGCTCCTAGTTGGTTCCTCCAGCACTTGCACCATGAAATTCTCCTCTACACTTTCCAAAAACTTCCTGGATTGTCTGTGCACCGCTGTATTGCTCTCCCAGCAAATGTCAGGATGATTGAAGTCTCCCATGAGAACAATGCAGCAAATGCAAATAATGTGTTATGGTAATTTTTAGCATTTTTGGTTTCTCCAACTGCCAGCCAGGAATGGTGGTTCACGTGCTTAAGAGCAGCACTCACAGGACAGTGAGAGCAGGTGCAGATGAGGGCTGGCCACTGACAGATACAGCCTCCCTGCGTTTTGGGGGTAGGGAGAAATGAAATTGACCCTCCCTTCCTAAACAGTTACATATGAGGGGAGGCCCAAATCGAGCCTGCCCACCCTCACTCAGCAGTGATGGCTCCTTCCTCAGGAGTGGGCCCAGCTCCCACTCTGAGCATTGTGACCTGACATGGAGGGTCACAGTGCCATTCAGATTTGGCTCCATGGCCCCTCAGTGAGACAGAATATCTTCAATATCTTGCAACTTTGTTATTTGAGGAATGGTGAATAATTTTCTTCCATGTGGTATATCTACCCATAAAGAAAATAACTAAATCCTGGGATTTTTTACGTTTCCTAATATTATGCACTCCATTCATTGTAAGGGAGAGAGAGATTGAATCAAGGACTGGGTTCCCTGCCATTTACAATTCCCTGTTGCCACCTCTCCTGTCTGTAATTTGATACCATTACAGTGACCACTCCAGGAAAGGCAGTGTTAACAATCCTGTTCAGTATTGTCAACCTCTTTGATTGTGATGTTGATGCTGGAAGTAAGCAGAGAGAAAAGTCAATGTGATTCCGGTGGAATAGTATCAAAATACTAGCTGACAAGTGGAAATGCTTGTACTCCCCTGAGAGGATCTTTAGACTGTATGCACCAAGGTGCTTTTGTGTTGGACACCATATAGTGGCAGTGTTTGTTATGGAGGGTTGAGGTACTAATCCGGAGTTTCTAATAGCATCCCTACAGGGGTAGACTTAAGCTTGGTTTAAGTTAAAGTAGACATACACCTTTTTCTGTCTCCTCCACATGTGGGTTACATTCGCTTAGATTCCATTAGGCACTGGTGGAGTAAGTTTAAAGACATTTAAGTAAATATAATGGAGTTTAAGTTAACATCTTGCACATCACTCTGAATTTGGCCCAAATGTGTGCATATATTAGATACTTTGACCTAAACATACATACTTTGTAAAGACAAGTAAGATAATTAAAAAAAAAAAAATATTAAAATAAGCTCTGAGTGAACCAGCAGGATTTATGCACAATGTATTTTAAAGGGAAAAAGTTACTCTTATTTTAAGATATTTTAGCGTTGAGTGGTGTTGTGGGGCCCTTTAGTGGCATCTAATTTTTCTTTTTCTTAAAGTATTTTCACTGAATAATTATTTCTTAAAAACTGAAGTTGAGACTTCATTTTAATAATCACAGCAATGTGAATTTACACTTGCCTTTGCCTAGGGGGTAAACAGTTTCACTTAGATAACGTCTACACACTGGAAAATGTATCCATGGCATAGTAATACTCTCTAGTGCAAAAAACAACCATCCAAAACCAAAATTAATTTATTATCAGTGGCTGAAACTAAATGCACAAAAGTGAAGAAATTCAGAGTTAAGGCATCAGCTTTTTTTCTGTAACTCAACATGCTCTGTTTATGTATTGCAGCATCTGCTGTCGGTTATGTAAGATCTGTTGCAAGAACTTGCGGTATGTGGTGAGTAAAGGACAGAGTTCATGTTTAACTCTGAATTTTCTGGGTTTTAAGGATTCAAATTTAGACATTTCCCACCTCTACTCATTGTAATATAATTTAATCTGATTTTTATTATTATTAATTATTATTATTATTATCATAATCAGTGGCAGTAATAATACTGAAGTAGTGCCTACAGATTCCAGTCCCTTTGTACAAACATAAGTAAAAGATGTTCCCTGTACAAAAGAGTCTACTATTTAAGTAGGGTTAAAAAGAAACCTATAGATAGGTTAGCAATCAATGAACTTAATCCTGTTCACCATATTCAGACGAGTAGTCAACTGAACTACTCAGAAGAGTAAAGTGAGCATGGTTTTGTCCAATATTACTTATTAGTAGCTTATTTAGTAGTAAATAACAAGTTAAACCATTATGTGATGAATTCCTCCTTTAACAACGATAGCAAGAAGAGAACACAGGAACTCAGTATCTACCTATGAGCCAGAATTTGTTTAACCTGAAGCAACTTGCAGAAGGTTAACACAGAATTTTTTTTATCAGTAATATCTGGCAGCATTTAGTATCAGAGAACAGACAGACTAACACTGCTGAATTACCGTAATTGATTAGGTCAACATTTTTAAAGTCTGTACTGACAAGTTGTACTTACAAAAACACTGAATTCTGCACTTGAGTCAAGTGTTTTGTGAACAACCTGTACATTCACCCTTTGAACTATGTAGGCATTTTGCTGAGGAAAATCTAGTATATGATCATTTAATTAAAGAAGGTATCCAAATGCATACATAAAGGGGAAGACTTACGGGTGCATGAGCAGCCTTAATTCTAGCATTTTCTAACTTTTCAGTATTTGACTTTGCTATCTTAACATTTTATAAAATACCACCACACTTTACACACAAACTATAATATCTAAGCATTGTGGCAGGGTGGATAGTATACGCTCCATTGTTCCTTACTGTTTTATGTACATATTTAGGGTTGGTAGAATTCAAATTTTATTTTTTATAATGTTGACATGTAATGGTAGAAAAAGTATGCTAATATCTTCTAATGCTTTAGAAGTAGTATATGTTCACATAAGTAAAGGCTATCTTAATACATATGAACAAGGGATCAGAGCAAAGGTTACGCACACAACATTAACTTTGACATTTCCTCGCTTCTGACTTTTTATTTGTTTTTGCAGCTATAATACACCCTTAACTTACTGCATGGAATTTCCTATGTTTTGTTTTTAAAATATTTGGGGAAAATCAATAGAAGAATCTTGAGACTTTAGGAACTTGCCGCTGTACTAATTTTCAGGAATAATGGATTGGTTCCACTCTCTTCATGCTAAAAACAGCCAAATTGTTTTTGCTTAAACTTTGCACAGTATTTCACCTTCAGTCAAAGCATGGAAATTTTCAGCCTGAATGAGGAAAATTTCATAACGTTACCAGCTGTGAGGTAATATACCAATATGAATGTTGAAACAATAGGTCTTTTACATATTAGGTTCCTGTTGTTCCATGATTTATGATCCATCATTGTTGTATGTGCAAATCAAAAACTTCTTATATTTTTTTCCCTGAGAGTCTATGAGCCTCCTTTCCTCCCTTCTCTCTCTCTCTCTCGTTCTCTCCCCTTTCTTTGATTCCCTCTGTTTCTCTTTAAGACAATGATATGGAATGAATGAGAAAGGCGAGTGAGTCAAGGGAGAGGGAATGAATGAATAAAGAAGTAGATTAAATGAAGGAGGGTACAGAATGAAAAAGGAATAGCCTGAATGTGGGAGAGACTGAACTTACAGGTTTTAAACTTGACCTCAGGCAGACATTCATTCTGCACATAGGACAGATACAGAGGGAACATTTATTATATGCATGTTTATTAGCTATAAAATATAGATATATGATGACTATTAAAGTATAAACCAGGAGGATAAAATCTATCATATAATTTATATTAACTAATATTTATAGTCTGATTAATTTAAATTCTTATGTCAGTGTTACTTAAATACTAAGAGTAGAATAATGAGTCTTTCTTTAATGGTGGGTGAGTAATTCTGTGTCAGAATAATTCAAGGCTTAGACACAGTGGTTCTGTTTATCAAACAATGAAGTTGATTTTGGCATCCATTCAGCTTTTTTAACACAAAGTTCTAATGCAAAGCATTTGAAGCACACCATTGTTATTAAAGATGTTAAAAACAACCAGTATATGATGGGGACATTCCCCCCTCAAAATGGCCAGAATTTATTTTTATAGTCAGAGTTCACTTTTGGTCTGTGAACTAAAAGAACCAAATGATGAGCCAAACAAAACCAATAGACATGCAATAACCCTAATAGTCTTCTGAGAATGAAAGAATGAGACACTGAGTGACTCTTTCTTCAGGAATGTTTTCTTAATATTCATAAATGCCATTTCTGAAAGGAATATACAGTTTATAACATCACAGGAAATTGAATCATTGTTCTATTTTAAATGCAGGAGTCCCGGAGTGTAGAATGAAGTAGAAAATGTATGTTTATTCATTAATTTATTTCAGTTTCAGTATATAAAACATAAAAGATTGCCTATCTCAGATCTAGGCAATCTGGGCAGTAATTAAAAATGTATTTCAAAGACACATATATAGTAGTAGAAAAACAACAACTTTCTCTGCACAAAAGAAGTCAGACCACAAAACTGGAAATCCCCCATCTCAGCTCCTACAAAACTCCAATTCCCTCCCCCTCAAATAGAATCACAGAAATGTAGGGCTGAAAGGGACCTCAAGAGGTCATCTAGTCCAGCCCCTGCACTGAGGCAGGACCAAGTATTCCTAGGCCATCTCTAGTAGGTTTTTGTGTAACATGTTCTTAAAACCTTCCAGTGATTCCACAACCTCCCTAGGTAACCTGTTCCAGTGCTTAACTATAGTTAGAAAGTTTTTCCTAATCTCTAACCTAATTCTCCCTTGCTGAAGATTAAGCCAATTACTTACTTCTTGTCCTTCCCTTAATGGACATGGCGAACAATTGTTCTTTTCATAACAGCCCTTAACATATTTGAAGGTTCCCCCCTCACTTCTTTTCTCAAGACTAAACATGCCCAGTTTTTTTAACCTTCTCTCAAAGGTCATGTTTCCTAAATCTTTTATCATTTTTATTGTTTTGGACTCTAATTTGTCCACATCTTTCTTAAAGAGCGATGCCCAATACATACTTCAACTGAGGTCTCACCAGTGCCAAGTACAGCAGAACAATTACTTCCTGTTTCTTACATATTACTATTAATATATCTCAGAATTATATTAAGCTTTTTTGCAATGCATCACATTGTTGATTCATATTCAGTTTGTGATTCACTGAAATGTCCGTGTCTGCATACTACTGCCTAGCCAGTTATTTCCCATTTTGTATTTGCGCACTTGATTTTTGACTTCCTAAGTGTAGTACTTTGCACTTATCTTTATTGAATTTCATCTCACTGAGTCAAGACCAATTCTCAAATTTATCAAGATAATTTGGAATTCTAATCCTATCCTCTGAAGTGCTTAAAAACCCTCCCTGCTTGATGTCATCTTCAACTTTTATAAGCATGTTCTCCACTTCATTATCCAAGTCATTATTGAAAATATCGAAAAGTACGAGGCCCAGGACAGAGCTTGCAGTACCCGATTAGATATGTTCTCCCAGTTTGATAATAAATTATTGATAACTACTCTTTGAGTATGGTTTTTCAACCAGTTGGGTACCCATCCTGATTGACTAGAACACCTGTCATAGCTTGAGGTTGTCATTAACACATAATGGTTGACCAACAGGGATCATAAGAATTTTGCTACTGTTAATGACTGGAGCTGGCTTTTAAAACGAAAAGGGGTGTCTATAAAATTAATCAGCAACACATAGCATGTCTCTGGTCACTTGGGTTATGTTTTGTCATGTAATATTAGGTGATCTGCAGATTGTTACTTGTCAACTTTAAAGGAATGGTACTTAAAGTGAAAAGAGAGTGGACTATGCAAATCAGATGGGTAGTGATTTGAAATAGAGCTACTCCTTGTTATGGTCTAATGTAGGGTGACCGTATTTTCCTATGCTGAATATGGGACACCTAGAAAAATTACTCCCATTCAAGCAAGTTCAACAGCAATCAATCAGAACTATGCAGTACAAACGTTCAAATTACCATCAAGTTGACTGAGCCTCTGTTAAAAAGAAATACTGCATAGTTGGATTCTTTTTATTTACCTTATCTTTAAGTCTTTAGGGTTCACATGGGGAGGGGTGACATACACCCCCCCACGGGGAGAGGTACACACCCACACTCCCGTACACCTCTCGTCCACAGGGGGTGGGGGTGACCAACCAACCCAACCTTCCCTGCCCAGCGCTCTCTGCCCTCCATGCCTGGCTGGGCCCCCAGGACGGACCCATCTCTCCTGGTACCTGGCACCGCATGTTCCTGGGGGAATGCAGGGTCACATGTCCCCCCCTTCATATTTCTGCCAGGGCTCAGACCAGAATGTGGCCAGCAGCAGCCTTTTGGCACTGTGTAGGAGCTGCTTCCAGCCACAGGGGAGCGGGGGAGGGATGAGCTGGCCCATGTCTTTGCAGAGCTCATCTTTTCCCCTCTAGCCCCTGCTCCCCTGTGGCGGGAAGCAGCTCGTCCCTTTCTGCCCACACAGTGTTGAAAGGCAATTAACACCTCCAGGCTGCTGCTGGCCACCGACATAACCCAGCCGCCTTCTGTCCCCCGGCTACAGCACAGGCAGGAAGGGGTTAAGCCCTAAGGCTGCATTGTGCACCAGGGCCCAGGGAACGTGACTGCAGGGGCTTTAGCAAACCGGGCCAGATGTAGCAGCCCCGCACTCCTGGAAGGCAGGACCCAGGGTGGGGGAAAGAGGGTGCTAAGCCCCTACCCGGGAGCCTGCTGCGGAGCCTGCAGGGTCGGGGCATGAACAGGCTGGAAATCACTTTCCTCCTGCCACTCCAGAGCTTAGCTGAGGGGTGGAGAGGCTTCCCCGTGCCAGCACTATACGGGGCTCGGGCACAAACAGGGCTCGGCTCCTCCTTCAGGGCCAGAGGGTCTTGGGCTTTCCTGGGGTACCAGCAAAGCCAGAGACTGTGCTGGGAAGGAAGGAGCCTGCCAGCCAAGCTGTTGGTCAGCTGAGCACTCCAACCAGGGGCTGGTTCTCTGCACAGCGTGGGGAGCGAGACATGCCCCACCAGGTGGGATATAGAGGAGCAGTGCAGCTGGGGGAAGGCGAAGGGCAAAGCAAAGAGAGGACAGTGAGAGGGGGAGCATGTAAAGGGCTGATTGGTGGGCAGCAGAGGTGACATGTAACCGGCCGTCGCCTAGTGTCTACCTGCACTCACCAGCCACCAGCGCTCGCAGCCAGTGCCAGCTGGAAACAGGATGGAGGATGGGGCCCTGCTGGCCAAGAGCCAGCACGCAGCAGGGGCTGTGCTGATGGACCAGCAGGGGGAGCAGCCAGCCCCGCGCCCTGCTTTTTTGCTCCACCACCAGCCTTGCACACCTATCTCCATCAGCCACTGGACCCCCCCCCCGACACACACACTCACTGCTGGTGAGCGGGCGGCTGGCAAGCAGGGATCCGGCCAGCAGCAGGACCCACCAGTACTGATGGTGGGGAGACAGAAAATATGGGACAATTTGCCCATTTTTAAGAAAAAGCCGGGACACCGGCAGGAGGGCTTAAATATGGGACTGTCCCTTTAAAAACAGGACATCTGGTCACCTTAGTCTAATGGAACCGTCAGTATTTTAGATGGGAAAAATCCATTGCAGCATAGAGTCTGAGGGGAAAAATCAAATACATGATTTATATGAACAGATCAGAGCCTAGGCCCTAATTCAAGAAAGCAACCCTATTTTGGAAAACATGTGCTTAAATACTTCCCTGAAGAGGGCTGGATTTAAGCATGTGTTTTATTGCTTTCCTGAATCAGGGGCCTGTGCTGTATAAATCCCAAATCAAAAAATGCATTACAAATATATGATATGTTTAGACCTGCAAAGAAATTCCAAGCTGATGCTCCATTAAAGATGTTGGAAAGAAATTCCATGCTGACATTGTATCAGGATGTTGTATGAGAAAAAAGTTACTTAAAATGCAATTTTCAGAGTAGCAGCCGTGTTAGTCTGTATCCGCAAAAAGAACAGGAGTACTTGTGGCAACTTAGAGACTAACAAATTTATTAGCGCATAAGCTTTCGTGGGCTACAGCCCACTTAAAATGCAATCTAACTAATACATATTTATTCAAGACAGGCTTATTTATTGCTAGAGCTAGTAGAGGTCTGTTGTAAACAATATATTTGGCAAATTGAAGTCTTTTTTTGGTTTATTAATTCTCTGCAAATTATTCAATATTTTTACAGATTTATTTGTTTAGAAATTGCTTGTCTATTAGTTTTTATGAACACATTTGACCAATGAATGTTTGCAAATTCTTTGTAATGAGTACAGCTGGTTGAAAAGTTTTGAAATATTTCATTGAAATTTAAAATTTCATAATACAAGGACAAAATCTGTGTGAAAATGTTCACAAAAATTATGTCTTGTATTTCAATCAGTTTTGTTAGCTGGTATTCAGTTCATTATTTGATAATTAGAAATCTGCTATGCATTACTGATCATCTAATTCATGTTATTTTTTCTGTTTCCCAATTAGATGACCTAATGTTTATAAACTTCTATCCAGAATTATTTTTTCATTATAAATCTGATTTTATTTCTTGATATTGGTTATGGATCCAAAATTTGTTGCTTGTGAACATTTCTAAAAACAAAATTTTAGTCATAATTTTTTGCAAACAGGAAACAAAGCTAAGCTAAATGGATTATTACTACTACAAATATTAGTCCAGTATAAATCCAGTTGCTAGTTCACTGAACTTTTCAGATACACATTTGTATACTATTCCATTAGCCTTCTTTGTTGTACTTTCCCTAGGATGACATGAAACATTATACTAGAGCAGCATGATGAAGCTACAATGTGTTGGTTTCTAGTATTGTGAAACTGAGGGAGTACATTTCTAGATATTCATGGATAATTTTAAGCTCACAGTGACTGTTACTTCATTCCTTAGTTGAGGGATGTGGGAGGTTTGTCCCTGTCACAGGCTGGCTGCTGACATTTTAAAGCAAGCTAGGCTCAGCTTTAAGAACATAAGAATGACCATACTATGTCAGATCAAAGGTCTATCTAGCCCAGTATCCACTGTCTTCCCACAGTGGCCAATGTCAGGTGCCCCAGGGGGAATGAACAGAACAGGTAATCATTAAGTGATCCATTCCCTGTCACTCATTTTCCTCACTAGGATTTAACTTCCACTTTTTAAGGATGCCTTGTTGCCCCTGACTGCTTCTTTTACTTTGTTTAGCATGGGTGGCACTTAACTGTGACCTGACAGCTATCGCCCAGCTGACTATGGTGGACACTTTCTTATAATGACTGACCCAGCTGCTGGGAAACTGAGAGATGTCTATTTACTCATATTAGGGAGGAGACCCTGGAAAGAAGAATAAGGGGAGCTTCCTCTCTAGGAAGGGCCTGGGGAAGTCAGGCTTGAAGGCCCACAGGGAGCAGGGTAGGTGTAGAGATAGTGTCTGCAAAGAGCAAGGAAATCCTGTAGGGAAACTGCCAGAATCCTGGGGGGAGGGGAGGGGAGCCAGTGGGAGAAAGCCTGCTGGGAGGAAGCCACATGAGAAAAGCTCTACAGGAAGCAGTGAACTTCAGGTGCCTGAGGGGGCAGAAGAATGGTTAGTTTGGGTATTTGTTTGGGTTTATAGTGGGACTTTTAGTTACCCTGGAAAGGGGCTGTAATTAAGAGGTGAGCTGGCCAGAGGGTCAGGCCATAGTAGACCCAGAGGCCAAAATGTGGGGCTAAGGCAGTGGTCAAAAGAGAGTGCAAGGAAAAAATTGCCTGTAATGCTATGACAAAGCAGGGACTTTGGTGGTAAGAGAAACTGATAAATCCTACACAGCAGACCCGTAAAGCTATGTCTCCCAGAGGATCTATTAGAGGTAGGAGTAGCATTCACACTACCAAGGGGTCCACAGTGCAAAGAATGAACCTGATCAATCTGCATAAATTAGGCCTTTCTCCTGCAAGTGCTGAGCACTCTAGCCCAGTTCAGCAAACCATTTAATCATGTGCGTAACTTCAATAGGATTACTGAATTATTTACTCACTTACTTTGCTTTAAGCATATGCTGAAATATTTTACTAGACTGGGCTTGAGCACTCAAAGCTTTGCAGGTTTGAGCCTTCCCCTCAGTGTGGATTCAGTCCATAGTAGCTTATGCTTTGCCTGGTAGATTTGGAGGGGAGAGGAACATGGTGAAGAATATCCTTGCTGTGGGTGTCTCTATTATGAAGCATGCATTGCTTAAAGGAGACTGTTCTCCTGTCTCTGCTTACGCTACTGTCATGGCTTTTAAAATCTGTGGTATATGGAAGAGTAGCTTGATCCTCTATCACAGTGTTTACAAATTATAGGCCATATCCGCAACTGGTGTAAATTGGGGTAGCTCCATTGACGTCAGTGGTGCTGTGCTAATTTATACCAGTGGGGATCTGGCCCATACTGGGTATAATCCCACAGAAGTCATATGAAACATGCAGCAGTGGTACATGTTTTATATGTCTACAACATTAAAGTTGCACTTTCCCATAAGTGACTAATTTATGTGCAAGTGACAATTTAGAACATCCTTTACAATACTGACAGTCTGGGCCCAGATCTTATGATCTATTCTTTATAACAAGCACAAAACCTAGTATTAAATGTTTGCAAGAAAGGGCTCTAAAAACAAAAAGAACATACTTCAAACAATTACTGCTATTGTATCTCATGTCTTAGTCCAGTAGATTAGCTGTGATTACATTTTGAACCAAGAGAAATTTAATTATTGAGATACAGGATTGGGGGTGCAGGAAACAAATGGGGAGTAGTAAATGTCAATGCCCTTGGTTACACAAAGGGTTGTGGCATTTAGTCAGATTTTAGACACTTACGCCTTGGCTACACTGGCGCTGTACAGCGCTGCAACTTGCTGCGCGCAGGGGTGTGAAAACGAGTGCAGCGCTGTAAAGCGCCAGTGTGATCAGAGCCTGCAGCGCTGCACGCTCACTCGCAGTGCTGCAAGCTACTCCCCTTGGAGAGGTGGAGTACATACAGCGCTGCGAGAGCTCTCTCGCAGCGCTGATGGCGCGACTACACTCGCGCTTCACAGTGCTGCCGCGGCAGCGCTGTGAATTCCTGAGTGCAGCCAAGGCCTAAGAGAGCCATTTAAATATTACTTGGATCGTGATACGTAACCAAATGAGCTGTTAAATGCTAAATATAATCTTAGTAATCAAATTGTGTTAAATTTGCGGTCTCTATACCTATTTAACTAAATGTTAATCAGGAATTTTCTTAAATGGGTCAAGAAACAAAATAGGGTTAAGCCCAAGCTCTGAAACTAGTAGTCTTCAAGAGTACAGCTGGTTGGTAAACTAGGAAAGAAAATGCAAACATTTTTGTGTTTGTTTGAAACTTCACTTCCATCAAAATTTTCTGGCCAGCTCTGTCCAAATGACATATAGATGTTCATAGTTACTCATCTGTCTCCTTCAGGTAGCATCTACTCATTCCTACTTTCTAACTACACATAGTCATGATCTAAACAGAAAAACATTTAAAACATCCTTTTTCTGTCTTAAAATTACTTTTGCTCTCTTAAAGACTCTTTTTTTATATTTTTCTGAAAGAAACTTGCTCTCTAGGTGAAGTTATCTTTGACTATGCTTTATGAGTGCCTCATTTCTTTAGCTAGTAATGCCTTACAATACAATACAAATACAAAAGTACCTTTTGCAGTCTGAATAAATTTAAACTTTCATAACATTTATTGGATCTATTTTTAGAACATCTATATATGTTTGACAGAGAACCCAGCTATTCACTGAGCATATGCAGCCCTCTGGCGTGGGGAGTTTACAGAGCTTTCTTTGTTTATTTCAAGGATAATTTTTTTCAGATTTTGTACACCATAAGTCATGTAGAGAATGACTTCCTCTCACACAGTGCAACTGTCAAAAGTTAATATTAGTCTACTCTTTTGTGCTTGTAATTTAAAGTGAGCACAGGTACAGTAGAGCATTTCCACATACACTCAGTCTCAAAGTATTGTGGTTGATAAACTGCTATGGTAACAAATCCAATTCTCCTAAAATGGATTATCTTTTTAGAGGTATATATAAAAGGATGCTACCACTTTGAAGCTTTCTCAGAAATTGTGAGAATAGTTGCTGTTATTTTTGGAAGGTCTGAGATGCCAGTAACTTGGTTCTCCTCTTGCAAGACAAAGGGAGAAAGCATGTAAAATCCATGACTAAGAACAATATTGGTTTAACAATAGCTAGATATACCTATCTAGGTATGCAACAAATCATCTTATACACACTGCAGTACCTTCTGACTAGCTTTTCATCACAGAATCTGTTTCAGCACAGTCTTCTGCTCTTTGACTGAACACTGTAAAAGAGCAAATCAAACAGGCTTATAATTAAGATGTAAAATAAAACAATGTACATAAATTGATTAAAAATAGAAAGTTAAACTGGGAAGAAAGATAAACTAAATTTACAGGACTGACTTGTTTTGTAAATAAAATTTTTCCTTTTTCATTGAGTCTCTCTTCCCGTTTCCTTTCTTTCCCTCAGTAACCGCAGTCATGCTCTACTGACACTGCTCATGTTTTCAGTCTCATTTAGGTCCCAATCTTACACTTTTTCTGACAAGCAAGTGCAACATTTGGTGCACAGAGAATATAGGATCAATTTTTATCAGAATGTAAAGTTCTTTGGGCAGGGTCTTCGAATGAGATTTTCCAAGCATCCAATTCCCAGTGAGATTTGCATCTAACTCCTTTAGATACAACTCCCAATAATAAATTTAATATATTGGTAGGTGTCAATACAAATACATGTTATATGCTTTTCCATGGCAGATTCATCTCAACTGAGCTGAAAATTCAGAAAAAAACTTAGCCTCTTAATAATTATAGGTAATTCCTGCAAATGTATATGTATATATATTAGGGCTGTCAAGGGATTAAAAAAATTAATCATGATTAATCATGTGATTAGTTGCACTGTTAAACAATAATAGAATACCATTTACTTAAATATTTGTGGATGTTTTCTACATTTTCAAATATATTTATTTCAATTAAAGAGTACAAAGTGTACAGTACTCACTTTATATTTTTGATTACAAGTATTTGCACTGTAAAAAACAAAAGAAATAGTATTTTTCAATTCACCTAATACAAGTACTGTAGTGCAATCTCTTTATCATGAACATTGAACTTACAAACGTAGAATTATGTAAAAAAAAAACTGCATTCAAGCCTGCAAGTCCACTTAGTCCTACTTCGTGTTCAGCCAATTGCTCAGACAAACAAGTTTCTTCACATTTGCAGGAGATAATGCTGCCTGCTTCTTGTTAACAATATTACCTGAAAGTGAGAACAGGCATTCTCATGGCACTGTTGTAGCCGGCGTCGCAAGATATTTATTCAGGTGCGCTAAAGATTCATATATCCCTTCATGCTTCAACCACCATTTCAGAGGACATGCGTCCATGCTGATGACTGGTTATGCTTGATAACAATCCAAAGCAGTGTGGACGGACGCATGTTCATTTTCATTATCTAAGTCAGATGCCACCAGCAGAAGGTTGTTTTTCTTTTTTGATGGTTCGGGTTCTGTAGTTTCTGCATCGGAGTGTTGCTCTTTTAAGACTTTTGAAAGCATGCTCCACACTTCATCCCTCTCAAATTTTGGAAGGAACTTCATATTCTTAATCTTTGGGGTGAGTACTGTAGCTATCTTTAGAAATCTCACATTGATACCTTCTTTGCGTTTCATCAAATCTGCAGTGACAGTGTTCTTAAAACGAACATGTGTTGGGCCATCATCCAAGACTGCTATAACATGAAATATATGGCAGAATGTGGGTAAAACAGAATAGGGGACATACAATTCTCTCCCAAGAAGTTCAGTCACATATTTAATTAATGCATTATTTTTTAACAAGTAAAGTCATTCTTGATCCATTCCAGTGGGAATCTAGCAGTGTTATTTGTCCCAACATACAGCACAATAAGTAGATTTTCCCCTCTCCCATCAGGATCCTTTTCAGCCTCTTGTTCACATCTCATATCCTTGCTCCTGGCAGAGAGCACACTCTTCTGTTCTCTGGATCTCAGTTCTCTGTATCTGGTCTGGTGACAGGCCTGTTGATTCTTCTGAGTTTGGAACTCCCAGTCACACAGACCTGTCTCTTCCTGGTGTTCTCTCTCACAGCTCCTGTACATCATCCTCATTTTTCTTTGGGCTCTGGTCCCTGATTACCTCCATCATCTCTTCCTCACTTCTGCCAGGACTGCATCCCTTCTTTTATTTGCTGCCATCCCATCTTTTGCCTGTTTCTCTTCATCGTGCCCAGTGTAGCAAACTGTTAATCAACTCATCTTCACTGCCACTTGCTCCTCTTTTCCGGGGCTTTGTCCTCATGGTCATGTTCTTCCATGGATCACTCTCTGCTTCTGGCTGTCCTCCCTGCAGGTCCTTTTGTTCAGCAGGTGTCTGCAAATCTTGAGTTGTCTGTACCACCTCTTCTGTCCTCACCTGCATTACTTTCATATATCCATCTCAATTCCTATAGCTGCATGTCTAATTCTTGGATGTTCTCTGCCATGAGCTCTCTCAGGTGAAATTTTATACCCATTCAAGGATGATGCACATTCTGCACCTTCTGCATCTGACCACCTTCTCCCACCAAACTCCCATTGAAACTCTGCTGTTAGCTGCTACCTGTTCACTAAGTTTCCAAACAAACATTCCCTTTTTATGGCACAGACATTCAAATGTTATCAGGATTAATATGTGGCCTTTGTGAAAAAGTTATGTGCATGCCATGCAAAGGAACCAATGCTGCCTGACTAAAATAAACTAAGTTGGCATAGACAAGTGTGATTTGGCAAAGAAGACAGACGTTCTTCACTAATGAATGAGTGAGCAATGCAGTGTGGGTAGAAGCAAACTGCCAAGCAGCAGGATCACTCCCAAGAATACATCAAAGCTGTTCCTATTACATGGCTTGACTCAGTTCTTTCTAAGTATTGGTGGGTCAATCTTCTCACTTTTCACTGTTTTTTAAATGTATACAAACAAAAATTATATGGCATTAGAAGTCAGTATGTTAAACTCATTAGCCATGCAAAACAGGACTCAAAATATTCTTTAGCTTTTGCTTAGACCCTAGCCACATGTATCTTATCATTATTTCTGGGACACCAAATATGCCAAGTATCCTGTCTTTATCTGTCTGTGCTAGTATTACATAAGTCTCATTTCTTTTTTAGGCTGACTTTCCTCCAAAAATCACTAGAGCAATTTATAAATTACAGGCCATAGTACATTATTGGAGAATAAGGCTCAGTGTAGCTAATGTGAAGTATCTATATGCCAGTGGAATCAGAGGGTCTTCCAAGTCTTCCAAGGATGTGACAGAATTACATAAGTGGGGAGGGGAGGAGAGAGATTTGTTGCAAAGGTGCAAGCAAGCAACTTTTTCATAACTAAAGTGAGGGTGAGGAGGGCATGCTCCACATGATCACACATTGCACAATTCAGCAACAGGATGTGACAGTTATAGGTTGAGCCGTATTCTGCCCATGCGAGTAAATGAATAACCACTGTCAGCCTGTCTTATTCAGTGGCTTAATACAGCTGTTAGTCTCTCAAAAATCAATTCTCTTTTACAAATATGGTAAAATACTCTCCTACCTGTTTTTGTCTCTCCGATCAAAATAATGTTTCCCAATGTTTAAAATTGAGAGCCCAGGTCAAGGTAAAACACTCAGTTACAATGCACTTAACTATCAAGACCCAATATGGTGTATTTATTGATAGAATATCATACATCAGGTATTTTGTTAAATATTGAGGAATGGAACAGCAAACAAAAAATGGAGATAGTTAAGCAGTGCACACATCATGGACTAGTTTATTGAATTTAAAAATAGCTTTGATAATCATCTGTTGAAAATAAGTGTAATAATTGGGTATAATTATATATTCAAAGCTAAAGTTCCCAAGTGGTGGATAGGGGAAAGAGAGCCCAGATACTGTGGTGTTGGGCTAGATTTTTAAAGGCGTTTAGGCCTGACATCAATGGAAGTTAGGCTTCTAGGTACTTTTGAAAATTCCACTAAGTGCTTATCTGCCTTTCTGGGTGCCTAGATACCTTTACCAATATATAACTAAAGACATAGAGCTGGCAAACTGAAAATTTTAGAAAAGAGGCTTCATTTTAATACTTCATGTCCAATGCGTTTCAGTTTTTTGTTAAAATGTGATGTGTATGACAGTGCTCCAACTGGGGGTTATAAGTGGGAATGCTACAGCCACATTCCTCACTGCTGCCAATTAGGCAAAAATGGTGATGAGCCGGGGCAGGGGGGAACCATCCCTTTCCCCCTCTATTACAAGCACTGATGAATGCCATGTTTTAGGAATTAGTGAGATGCTGAAGTATTTTTAATGGCCTCTGAGATCAGTTGTCAACCTACCATCAGTGGCTTGAAATTACACTTCTTGGAGGATATGGTATTGTGTATGTTTCCTAGCATTAAAGCAGCCATTTTTTTTTCCTGGGCAAAGGGTAGGTTGGTCAGAATCCTGGTTTGCAAGGTTTGTTCTGGTCTAGAGGAATAGTCCTGGTACTCCAACTGGTTTTACTTAAATCAGCCTCAGTAAATCTGAGGACCGCCCACCTGTTTTCTCCATTAGCTTTGCTGTGTGTGCCTCCTTCAGCTGCCTCCTCGGTTTCTCCCCATTCCTTTGCTGGCTAATCAGCTGGTGAGCAGAAGCCACTTCTGCTTCCAGTGACAGCAGAGTGGCACAAAGACAGCATCTGCTGAAGGAATGCAATGCAACAGCAGAGGGCAGCTCCTGACCCACTGGGAGAAAGATCTTTAGACCTGTGTGTTGGCTTTGGCAGGAAGAGAGGAGACATGGAGAGTGTGTCCAGTAGCCATGGAGTGGGCTAAGAGGAAACAGGAAATATGGAGGTGGGGAGACTGAGAGGAAGAGGGTTCCTGCAGGGATGCTGGGAAGTGAAGAAGGTGAGAGACCTTGAGGTGAGGATTAGATCTGGTCAAAGAAAAGAGCAAATAATTGAAAATGCAGAAGTGGGACAGAGGATACAACTAGCAGGATCAGAGCAAGAAATATGTATAAAGTTGACTATGCATCCTTTATTCATCTCCCTTGTGCAGATGCATTATGATAGTCTTTACATGATCGCATACTATTTTTCCAGAGGTCCCCTGCCTCATTCAGTGTGGATGAATCAGATACAGTGGAAGAGGCTGTCAATCTGTAGGACTCTTGCCTCAATTTTTGCAGAAGTTGGGAGGTGTTAAGAACAAGGTAGGGGATTGCAGGAAGAGGCAGGATGGTCTCATGGTTAAGGCAGTTGAATGCTGTCTTTGAGAATGCGATTCGATCCCTGTCTCTGCCCACACAGTTCCTGTTTGATGCTGGGCCAATCACTTAAACTAGACATTTCACAGGTGGTCACTAATTGTGTGTGACTAATTTTTCTGAGTGCTTGAGACCCTGAGGTCTGATTTGCAGAAGTGCTGAGCACTCAGTTGCAACTGAAGTCAATGGGAGCTGTGCTTTGAACATATTACATGCTGTATAATGCTAAGAACTCTGAAAAATCAGACCGTAGACATCTCAGATTGGACACCCCAGATCTGTTGATTCTTTTGATCTTACTCTCTCTAGACCTCCATTCCCCATCTGTAAAATGGAGATAATAGCCCCCTGAACCTTACAGGGGTGTTATGAAAAGTTCATTGATGGTTGTGAACAGCTCAGATACTCTAGTGATGGGTGCTGTAGGAAAGCCCAGGAGGAAATAATTCAGTCTTCAGAGTAGGGTTTGAATAGTGTGCAGTAAATAAGGCCTGGGACCACACATTGAACAATTGGAAGAAAATAACATGTTTAATCTCATTCCTGCATGGCAATGTGTTGTGATTAAAAAAAAAATAGAATCCAGAGTTGTGCAGGCCCAGTGGACAGTAATTTGTCAAAGGTCTTCACTGGACAGGAAACAGTGTTCTAGCTGCCATATAAGACACCCATCTCTGATAGGACATGACTGACCAAATTCTGTTCCCTGAATATGGTAGTGTAGGTGTAACACAGCAGAACTTGTCCCGCTGTATGGTATTTCAAGACAGAAAAATGTTAGTAGAACCAATAAACTCACCCAAAGTCTTCTTTGTCCATTCCTGGAGGATCTAAGCTGTAATAATCATGTCAGATACTCTTTTGCTAAACCATTTATGTAAAGCGACAGTCAAGAACTATAGTATATGATGCAAAGTGGATGGATGTCACACCCACTTCAGAATTTCACGATGTCATGTCTTTGTAGAGTGAAAAGGCAATTTTATTGTCTTGAAGCATGCTTAGTGATGTAGTGTTGTGTGTGTATATATTGGATTCATGGATATTTTATCTGCTTTAAGATGAGGATGCCTATTGAGAGTTAGGTATGTATTAGCCAAGGATGCAGAGGGTATCCTGTGACACCTGGAATCAGTCATAAAAATATGAAGTACAAAGGATTTAATGAATTTTCCAACATCTCATTTAACACATATTTAATAAAATGTCAGTAGCAGTGCTGAGAGAACCATCCCACTTCTGGTTTAAACAGCACCTCATTAACTTTTGGGTCTTTTTTGTAGAGCTGGTTGAAAAATTTCAACCAGGACCACTCATTTGCACACAAATGGCAAGCCGTGCATTCACAAACAACACGTTTTATGAAGGTTCCCTTTAGTTAGTCTTATATAGCATATCTTCTTATATAGATGTTATGCAGGGACATAGATTTACGGTAGTTCTAATAAAACAGCAAACTGCAATCTAAAGAAAGATTGCATTTAGGAAATGAACGGGTTTCTTTTGTTCTGTTCACCCAGAATCTCAAAACCCTGCAACTAATGATATGTTTGCAAATGGTGAATGACTTTTGTGAAGTTACTAACCTTTACTTAGACAGAAACACATCTTTTTAAATAGAAAATTTTGATTAAAATGTGACAGATACATGTAAAGGAAATAGTTCCTTACTTCCTTTGTGACTGCAAATTTAATGTCCCTTGATTTTGATAAGCTGGCTGGTTATTTCCAAATCTCAAACGTTCACTTTTTAAGTAGGGGTATTGACAAGGTTGTGCTGACACATTAGCTTTGCCATATGTCAAACCCTAAGATTTTCCTGTTCTTTATCAACCTGGCTTTGAGCCTAGGTATGGCATGGGGCTGGAGCTAGTCTTCTTTGATGATGATGTCCCTCCAGGAATAGACAGAAGTAAAGTGTTCATGTTGGTTCTCTTAGATCTACTGGGGAATGTTTGATAACCTTTGATTATCAGGTTTTTGTTAACTCTCCTGTAGACCATGGAAGGGGTAGGCAGCATTGCATAAGAGGCTTTGCTCTTTCTTCTGAGAGAAATCCTGAGGGAAGGGCTGAGTGGACAAATCTCTTTTTGTGGAGTTCCACGGGGTTCTAGTCTTTGTCTTCCATTCAAAAAGAATGTGAGACCACTGGAGGAGATGGAATGATTTAGGCTGCAATGATATCAGCATGCAAATGACAAACAGAAAAGCTCTGTCTCCTTTTCTGTTAAACTCAGTTGGTTCTTTTGCTTTCCAGTGTCTGGTTGAGACAAGATCTTGCCTGAGAATGAGTGAGCAGAAGTCCAGTCCACACAAGAGAAAGAGGAAGCATATAGAGGATACTTGATAGAAGATATGGTAAGGATAGTATCTTCTAAGTGGTTTCCATCTGCTTTGTCATCCTCAATTGCTTCTAGATTCCTGGATATCGTTAGTGTCTCAAACTTAGTTTTTCATTTGTTAATGGTTTGCAGCAGTTTCTCTCTGGTGCAGACCTCACCATGGTTCTACATACCTTGGTAAACTCTGGACAACTGTTCTATGTTCTATATGTTGCTACTCCTGAAATCACTTGGAAAAAAACATTGCTGGAGAATATGGCTTCCCTCTGAATTGGCATTATTAGCCAAAGAGGGCATACACCAACTGTTCAAAGACTACATTAGCTCACACTACATTGGATTTCTGAGGGCAATGCAATGTGTTGACACTGATTATAGAGTCTAAATTTCTTGAGTCTTGCTCTCACCCTACATGTAATTGCCAACACGGCAGTAGAGGACAGCTGAGCTGCTTTGGCTCTCAGTTTCTAGATCTGAAGTCTGGAGGCAGGATATTTGTAATGGAGGGCTCTTGTCTATAAAATCTGATTTCCCCTCTGATCTACCAGAGCTTGCTGATCTTCAGAACATAGTGTTAAGGCCCAATGCATCTCTCAGGCTTTGGCCTGAGTGTGGTTGAGTTTTGGAAAGTATGTGTTGCAATCGGTGGAGAAATAAGTTTTTGGTGTTTATACTTGAAAGAGAGCAAGCCACCACTTAGGATGAGAGAGAACCCAAGTGGAGACCTAGTCATATGTTAATACAGAAGGGTGTCCTAATTTAAAAATCGTTCACTGGAATATTATATGAAATAAAGAGGGAGAAGTTAACCACAGGTGTACAGCGTGTGGAGCTGTTTTCCTCCTGACCTTTATATTACAAGAAGTAAAGATCTGGGCATTCTTAATTCAGAGGAGTATTTTTAAGACTGTTCTGAGTTACCTCTGGATCCAGGAGAACCTAGCAATACTTGATGGGGAACACCATCTTCAATCCAATGAATGGACTTTGGAGTCAACTCCTCCCCCCTCCTTCCTGTTTCCTGTCCTTTCAGACTCCCAACAGCCAGTGTTCCCAGTTCTAATAATCACAAGCAGCATCTAAACACCACAGAATGCTTCTGGTTTGTGGCCTCACACAGCATCACCTGGTAGCAAGATTAAAGCTTCCTATTTTTTTGGTTGGTTTGTTCTAAATCTTGTTTGACATCTTCGTTTTGTCACAGGTGGCTGGAGTTGGTAGGCTGTTCCATTCTCCTGGCCAGAGAAACTTAAGGTGGTGACTTTTTTTTCCTAGTTAAAAAATAAAACAACCCAAATCCTGTCCCTCTCCCCAAAAAAGCACATACAGAAAGGAGTGTGGTTTCGGTAGCAGGGACAGTGAAATATTGGTGGAAAATAGCTTGTGGAGATGGAGTGGGATTGATTGGCTGGAACCAAAAGGAGTCTGAGACAAAGCCCTAAACAGCTGCTCACAGGGCTAAGCAAGTTCCTTCAGGTTACGGCATAGTTCTCAGTTCAGGATGGAGCTGTCTAACTCTGCTATGTCTATGAAAGGGGTAGTAAACAACTCTGAATGGATGTTACACTGACTTTTGTAATCAGAACTAGTCAGCCTTTCACAAGGTTTAAAAAACAGCCAATCAGATACTTTTGGTACATACTAGACCATGGCTATATTTCTGTCTTTCCTCCCATCACCGGTTATTAGAGTGTATGGTGACTCATAATTCCCAAGTAGCAGCTGTAGTAAGACAATGCCATTCAATAGGTTGTTGTTTTTACATTTTGTGCAGCTCTCAGACTTTGGTGGGTGCTTTAATAAACCGAAAAACAAATAAATGAGGAAAGATAGAGCAGCTGTCCTTTAGGCATGGTGCCTCAATACCACTTAGCTGTTTAATATGACAAATAGTGTTATCAAAAAAGAATCTCCTCTCAGTTGCTCCACTCCGGAGCAGTCCTGGCAGGGATAATTTGCTGAAGACATGAGCTGTGGCATGATTCAAAGAATCTTGCCAGTCACCACAGAGAGCAACTTTGGGTGCACATGTGTATCATGTTCATGGGGTATGCGTGTTTCCTGTTTCTGAAAGTAGCCTTAACTATGCTGGAAATCCTGAGGGATACTGGTCCCATCCACTATGCACAGCACTGATGGATAATATGCTTTCCCACAGAATGGTAGATAATTTATTAGTTGCTTGTTTCTGACCACCACCACGTGATACTGATGAAGTCCTCCAGGCTTGGGAGGCAGCAGGTTGGCTTATGCCAGATATAGTTTCCTGAGAAGACCCTTTGCTTAGAGCAGTGATGACCCTGACTGGGACTGAGAGTGTTGCCATCTCCAGATCCCCACTCAGCTCATCACATAGGTGTGTGATGGCTTCTGGGTTACTGCTCGATTACCTATGCCTCTTTTCAAGGCAGGTCTTTCTTGGCTCCTAGATCCTGGTTGGAGGGTGTGGATGCCACCTCTGTCTCTGAGCCAAAATCAACCTTGTTTTTCTTCTCCTTTCCTTCACTTGCCACATCATATCCCTCTCCTAATGTGGCAGAGTGTTGTGCTGCAGCCAGTGGCTGGTGAATCCCATAGTCTATATGTGCCATCCCTCAGAACCTCCAGATTCTGACCCTCTTCATCTTGGCCCCCTGCACTTCCCCTGCTGCTCTCTGGCTCTGCTCCATTTCTCAAGCCCCTTATGTACTGGCTGCTCACTATGGCTCTCATCAGCAGTTTGATTGCCTGTTTCAGACCATTAACTCTCATCCAAGTCCCAGTTTTTTAAATATGTTTCCATTTTGGGAAAGCATAGGGAGTTTGATTTTTAGTGAAAAGAAACAAGAAAAAGGTTCCTCAAGTTGCACAGACCCCACAGAGATGGCTATGGTATAAGAATCTCGATAGGTAAGACTACTAAAATGGGAGTAGCATTTAAAAGCTGTGCTGAATAGTGTTTTTAATTCAGTCTAGAAGTGTTCACTCAAAACGGATACTCTTAATCATAGTTTAAATGTATATGGTTTAGAAATATTGAAATGTGTCATTAAACTTCTTGTAAACCTTTCAAGTTCTGGGTTAGTGCTGACATCTGCTGTTTACTATTGCTACATACATCAGACAATGCAGGGAATAGCTGCTTCTTGCTTTGCTTTCACTCAGTGGTGTTTCCTGCCTATGAAAATAGCATAATTTAGTGTCCTACAAGGCAAAATTAGTTGAGAAATATCTTTCACTAGATGAAGTAGGTCTTAAGATGGTCAATAAAGATGTCCAAGAAACACTACTCCTTTTGCCCATCAAACATTAAGACACTAAATGAAAAGAAGAAAGGAATCTCTGAGGAAATTTAGCAAAAACAGATATTTACATTTAAAAAAAGTAATTTAAAAACATTAAAACAAACTAATTCTAGTGCTTGCGAAAGGGTCAACGTAGCGAGGGGGCGTTGTCTCCTGCCCTGACGGACATAGAGAGCCACGACCGCCCCCTGGTGGGCGGAACCAGGATACCCGCAGCCACCCCGCCAGTAGCAGAGGGGCGGGACAGGAACTGGAACTATAAAAGGCCGGCCCTCTAGCTCAGTTGGGGCAGAGCAGCTAGAGGAGCAGGATGTCTCTCCCCCACTTCTGGAGCCTGGACTTGATGGAGGCTGCTCCCGTGCCAGAGACCTGGAAGGACTGCTGGAGCTGCCAGACACCAGGGACACCGAGGAGCTGCTGCTTACCATTTACCCGAGTCAGACCAACAACAACCCCGAACCCAGGTACCCCTGGACTGCGAGTGTAGGAAGGAGCCCAGGAAAACTGAATAGGGTTTGGCTGTGTGACTGATTGCAAGCTGGCCAGTGTGTTGCGGTCGGATTTCCCCACTGACCCAGTGGTGGACCACTCCGCCACTGTTAGGGCCCTGGGCTGGGACGCAGTAGAACGGGAGGGCCTTCGTCCCCCTACCCCTGCCACCCAACCATCGGAGTGGCAGCCTCACCACTTTGTGGTCAGGAGGCCTGCATTGGTCTGGCCCCCTCTGAACTACGGCGCCAGATGGTTTGCTGACTCTCTCACCAGAGAGCTGATCTCCCCTAGACTGCACTGTTGCTCTGCCTGACAGCAGGGAAGAGCCCCATACTGGAACTGATTGCTGCTTCACCCTGATTGAGGGCCCAGGCGAATAGACTCTCTACTGCTCTACCTAACTGACTGTAGGTCAGAGCCTCTACTGAATTACAGCCCCATCCTGATTGCCCCTGAAGCACTGAAGCACTGAAGCACTCTGGAAGTATCGTAGTGAGGGGGCATGGGCTCCCGCCCTGACAGACAGGGAGAGAGCTGCAACCGCCTTACAGGCAACAATGACAGGCCTAGAAAATGGAGGTATCTGTGTACAGAGCACATCTTTTTGCAGCAGAGACCAACGTTTTGTTCTGTGTTTGTACAGCACCTAGCACAATAGGGTCTTGGTCCTTGACTGGGGGCTCCTAGGTGCTATCGCGATACAAATAAATAATAATTAATATCTTATGAGCAGCAGATGCCCAAGCTTCCTTACACACATTATTTATATGAATGTGGTACCAAGGAACCCCAGTCAGGGACTAGGAACCCATTATACTATGGTCTATATACACATGCAACAAAGATGGCCCCAGCCCCAAGGCGCTTATAAATTAAGTACATGGAAACCCTGCTATAACGCGATGATTGGGGTCCAAAAAATTCGATCGCGATAAATGCGGGGTCGCGGTATAGCGGGGTTATGAAAATTTTACCATTTCAAGCCGGTCAGTTTCAAGCCAGTCAATTTCTCTTGGGCAGAGAGCAGGGGAGACGTGCAAGGGGCAGAGGAGGAGCGAGGAGCAGCTGGGGAGGAGACTGGCTCTTCCCGCCAAAAGGAGAAGCGGGGGGTAGTGGGGTAGAGGTAGTGGGGAAGGCACGTTCCTTTTTTTGTTTTTTTTCAGCAGTGCTCTGGCCTTCTTTTTCTTTTTGCGCTTGGGGCGCATTATCGTGGGGCGTGTTACAGCGGGGTTTCCCTGTATAAGACAAGAGACCACAGATAGATAGAGACAGGCAAGGGAGTATATGGAAACAGTGAGACAATGTTAGCCAGCATGATAGGCAGTGGTCTCTGCACACTAGCTCCAATGTGCCTCAACTCTGTCCTCAGAGGCACCACCTAGAGTTGATGGGATAATTCAGTCTTCAAGGCCATTCAGCTCTTGGCCTCTGCTGAGACTACAAGCAAGAGTTTCAGTCAGTGACAAATGCGGTGCTGGCTGTGGGTTTTTTTGGTGTAGGAAGTGGACTGAGATCATTACCTTATTTCACATAGGTTACTCAACTGTCATGTGGTAATAATGCCTGGTCATGTGGCCTGGACTCATACTAGCAATCGAGAGGTGAAAGGCTGTTTGTCACTTTGGCAGTGCATTGACTCTTCCAGTTCTTGCCTGCCTCTACTCTAACCTCACCCCCAACCTTTGTTTAGAACAATATTTTGGCTGATATATGCAAAAAAATTTCTTGGAAGGATTTAGCTATAATTAGAGGAGTCATTAAACTGTGGAGCAGGAGAGGTGTAGAGGAATTCCCAGCATTTTTCTGTTGGGATGGAAGCTGGCATCACTTTACGTTTCCAGTCCCAAAGCCAAATGAAAATAATTCTTCACGTAAACTTAATGGCTAGGTTTATTGGTGAAATTGTGATGTACCATGTGCTTACAGGGCCTGATTATTAATCAGATAGAGCTTCTCACTTTTGCATTCTGCTGAGACCTGCTGCCAGTATTACCAAATGCAAGTATTCAAAATTACTTTTGTGAACACCTCATGTTCACAACACCTCATGAATCAGGCCACAAAAAAATCATGATGTCTTTAAAATCTTGTGGTTTTTTTAAAAAATAACTTTTGGATTCCTTTTAGTTGCCTTCCGGTGTTGTAGTCCTGAGTTCCCATTTTCAAGCTTATCTCCATAGCCATGAGGGCTAAAAATTTACTTTTATTTAGATGAAAGCTGATATTCACATCTAACCACGACGTCAGGAGCCAAGGCTTTAAGAAAAGCACCAAATACCATGAGACTCTCAATTAAATCTTGAGAGTTGGCAACAGAGTCTCCTGTTCCCATGGAAGTCAATGGTAAAATTTCGGCATGGGGATCTGTACTGGCAGATCTGATTGCAGGAGCAGGGCATATCATTATAGCAAGGTTTAAATCACCGATGCAGGGGAAGAAATTACTAATCTTAGAAAAAGCTGATTTTTTAAAAATACTTTACATTACAATAGTGGCATTTGCATTGCAATTCTGAATACAGTGTGAACGTTAATGATAATATGAAACAAAGCCAATAATTAGTATAATGCTTAGTATATTTAACTCTTTACCATTTTAATTACTTTCACAAATGCAGTCAATATCCACCCCCAAACAACTTTCCTATTCTCTTGTTATTCAATTATTAATAGTGCATTATATGAAGACTTTAAAGCTCACTACAGATGACTGATATTGGAAAGTAGAAATATGCAAATAAATTAGCAAAGCTTAACAGTATTTTGTTTTCGAGAATAACAAGGCAGGAGCTTGGAATTATGGTTTCAGTGTATTACTAATCTATATTCAGTGATAGAGCTATGAACTGCCCCCACGAGTGAGCATGAATAGTCATTGGCCCAGAGAAAGAATTAAAATGTCTTTATGGTTAGGTCTCACCTAGAATATGGGAGACCCAAGTTCAAATCCTTGCTCCAACGTTTATTTAATTATACAAAGAAGAACAGCTTCAGCAGGAGAGACTGTGAGTGACTTGTATCAGAATATCCCAAATCTCTGTGGTTAGAGCACTCTCCTGCAATGTGGATGACCCAAGTTCAAATCCCTTTTCCACATCCCAGGGTTGGGGAGTGAATCTTGGTTTTCCACATTCTAGGTGAGTACCCCTAGCCACTGGGTTAAAAGTTACAAGGAGGCTGCCATCACCTGCTGCTCTTGTTTTGTGAATGTAGCCCATTCCAAATGCCCAAAAACATGTTTTGGATCAAACATGTTTTATGTGACCTGAAATAGATATTTTAGATTTGCTGCAACTTTTTGCAGTTTTTGCATTTGGAACTAAATGAATGGGACAAGCACTTTCCTGAGTCAGATCCATAATGCTTTTTAATGTCATCTTTTCCTGTTCCATACTGCTTTGTGTGTGTACCACTGCATGAGCAGAGATAGTTTGGGGATTTGCCAATGTACACTCTACTGATCTAGCCATGTGCATTCTTGAATCCTTAGCTTGTGCGTATGTATGTGTGCACACATACATGAGAACATGATACAAAATAGGCATGTAGTCCTGGAGTGAAAATCAGGACTTGAATTTTGGGATTGTGCCATCCCAGCAGTCTTGGTTTGTTCTGCTCTTGTGAGAAGACAGGTTCCAGAATAATGTGAATGTTGAACCTGAGAAGGCCCTGCAAAATCTTCATTAAAAGATAGTTACTGCTGGGAGGGTCTTGAAATTTACTTCAGCTAATACCCAGTCAAATATTTTTAAATCTATGTATCCTACACTAGTTAAAATAAAAAGATCCGGCACACCCATATTAGAAATGAAACTGAAGTTTTCCCATACTGAGGAAATATCACACAGAAGAGGTGGCATGATAAGACGTAAAGGTGCTCCAGCATGTGAAAGGCAAGAACCCAGTAACTCGTCACATTACTGATCTGGGTGGGGCTAGCTGGGGAAGCCAGTGCAAAAGGTGGCTTGGCTCTCCTAGGTGAATGATATATCTGTATCATCTGGCTGCAGTTGGAAAGGTAGTTTGAGTTGATTTCTTCTGAGTTTGAGTTTGTACTTTTAGAACTAAAGTCAGCCCTGAAGAATGGGACGTGAAGAGACCTGTAGCTGACTGTTTTGCCTCCTGTGGGTAGGGAACCTACATATTGGCTTCCACGTGGTCTCTCGAGTAGAAAGGTCCTGGGTCAGTTAAGGCTTTCTGAGTCAGAATCAATGCCTTAGTGCCTGCAGACCAAAAAGCAGCTAAGGCAGATCCTGGAGCACTTTTAATCACTTCCATGCTTCTTAATGAGCGGTAGGGTTCTTTGGTTTCTTAACTGTAACATTCATGGATAAAGCCCGTAGTGTTACTATCCATCTTGACCATGTAGGATGGGATCTCCCAGGAGCCACCCAGAGAACAAACTGTGAATTGGTCACAGTTCTTCTCTTCTCCCTATGCTCTGAGCAGGGAGTGAATTACTTCACTCCTTTTCAGGGAGCAGCTTATTTCCTGGTGTGCACTGAGCCACCCTAGCTGGCGAAGAGGGGGAGGCAGAAGTAAGGTTCATCCCATTCTCTGCCCACTTCAGACCCACTTGCTTGTAGAGGAGAGTGTGACAGTGTACCCCATAAGGCTTTATGGGGGAGGGTGCTTATAAATGTATATATGATATAACTGGAATAGGGTTTTGCTACATATGCCATGTAACATATCTATGTAAAGGTTATGAACTACTTGTTATGTTCATCCTAGTTGTATGCAGGCACCATTTGTGTGTTCAAAGTTATGTATACGTGCTTGATTTCCAAGTAAGCTTTGTGAGGCATTTGGTCAGCTTCTTTAGGAAGGAATTCACAAGATTAAGTACCTGATCAGGAAGCATTTGGGGAACAATGCATCCTGGAATGCTCCAATCCACATAAGAAGTCTTCCTGGAGACATACAAGATACCATGTGGACAATGGCTTCTTCCTGTAAAGACTGAGTCATGCATGGACATGTGACTTGCCCAGGTGACTCCAGAACTCCATCTTGGAGCTGGACTTTGGATAGGAGTGAGGAGGGGGGTCTCCACCCACAAGAGAGAGTCTATTTAAACCCGTGGGAGACCCCTCCATTTTGTCTTCAGCTGGCTAAAGAAGGAGCCTCTCCAAATTCCCCCCCCCCCCAGGATACTTGAAGGAAACTGGAACAAAGGACAGTAACTGCAGGGGGTGTGAGTGATTGCTGGACCCAGGCTAAAAGGAGATTAGCCTGTAAAAGGGAGCATTCTGGAACTGGTGAGGATCTTATCTGTATTTAGTTTGATTAGATATAGATTTGCACATTTTATTTTAATTTGTTTGGTGACTTACTTTGTTCTGTCTGTTACTACTTGGAACCACTTAAATCCTACTGTCTGTATTTAATAAAATCACGTTTTACTTATTAATTAACTCAGAGTATGTATTAATACCTGGGGGAGCAAACAACTGTGCATATCTCTCTATCAGTGTTTTAGAGGGTGAACTATTTATGAGTTTACCCTATATAACCTTTATGCAGGGTAAAACGGATTTATTTGGGTTTAGACCACATTGGGAGTTGGGCATCTGAATCTAAAGACAAACACACTTCTGGGAGCTGTTTTCAAGTAAACCTGCAGCTTTGGGGCAGGTAATTCAGACCCTGGGTCTGTGTTGGAGCGGATGGGAGTGTCTGGCTCAGCAAGACAGGGTGCTGGAGTCCTGAGCTGGCAGGGAAAACAGGAGCAGAGGTAGTCCTGGTACATTAGGTGGCAGCTCCCAAGGGGGTTTCTGTGATCCAACCCGTCACAGAGAGCATTGGGGGAGCAGTCCCTGCTCTTCTCACACACTGCTAGAGTCCCAGTCTGAGCAGGCCTCTCACTCTCTGAGCCATTGAGTAAGGGCTCTGACCATCAGGATGTTGGTTTTTCTCTTATTTTACCAATTTTAACTTCCATAGAAATGTTATATGGGTGTTATCTCCAGTGATGCTGTGGAATCAGGGATGCAGGAATGGGTTTTCATTCTATTCCAGTGTAATAAGACACCTGAGAACATGAATTGCAGGTCACTTTCTGTTTCATGTTTGCTCTGCTTTAGTGCTTGGTAGTGGCTTTTAGAACCTATTCTGAATAAATCAAACAAAAGGCACAGGACCTGAGAGCTACATACAGTGTTTTCTACCTCTGAGATAGCTCAGTGGTTTGAGCATTGGCCTGCTATAAACCCAGGGTTATGAGTTCAATCCTTGAGGGGGCCATTTAAGGAGCAGGGGCAAAAATCTGTCTGGGGATTGGTCCTGCTTTGAGCAGGGGGTTGGACTAGATGACCTCCTCAGGTCTCTTCCAGCCCTGGTATTCTATGAACTGCATACAGCAGATAATGATTTACAGACATGCAATATACAGAAAACCTATTATGCAAGTTGCCTAGAGTCATGGCATTTTAAAAAGGGACTCTAAGAATATTGTATCAATATAAGAGACAGAATATGCTTAAGTTGGTACTGTGGTTTGGTAGTAATCATTTGGCGATAGTTTGTATTGGACATAATATTAATGATGGCTGTTCTGTACTTTCATGCTATGCTACATTTATGGAATTTTCCATTGTGCTTTAACTATGCAAGTCACATATACAGTTAGATTTCCAGCAGTGGTAGTACAGGTAAAAACACTGCAAATGTGTGCCATAATTGTGCTCTATTTAGAGAGAGCAGCAACTCATGCATTTTCACAGCAGTCATCTCAGATGTGTTATACATTCTGTTTTATACATGCCAATCCATTAGCACAAATAAAACATAGTGGGTTGTTTTTCAAAATTAAGTGTTGCTATGAGGAATAAACATAGTGATATACCTTGTTTTAATTACAAGAAAAACGTTGACTAGCTAATGCACTCCCTTCTTTTAATCTAAGATAAAGAACCTGTGGAAGATCAATGCTCATTTCAAAGAGGTCTGAAGCACCAGCAATTGGAGCTATCCATAAAAAGTTGTAAAAACATATAATGGATTGCTAAACACTGTAAGAATTTAAAAATTTCACCAGATACACTATTTCTACTATAGATGTTATCATAGATGGGAACCTATTTCAAGCCCAGGATGGTTTACAAAATATTATTAGTAATGCTGATCTATTAACATTTTAAAAAGACAATTCCAAATCAAAGGGAATAAGAAAATACTAAGTTTATTTTAAAACTCCTTAAAGTAAAAGGTATATTAAAGTATCCCATTAAATAATTAAGCCATTAAGTCTTTAAGCAAAAAAGTATGTTAAGATCACAACTAGCACCTGTATAAATTCAGACAAAAGCTGAAAAATATTTTAGTTTCACTTATTATAAAGAGTGAGCAAGAAGAAATGTTCATCTATGGTATTAGAAATTTTGAGACATACAAATTAAACTGTATGGGATCAGGTACTCATGAAAAGTAGGTCAGTACAATCAATCATATTGAGTTATCAAACTTGTGACACTTTAATAACATTTTGTATATTTACCTACTTACAAACAAGCTCTGTCTTGCACAGCAGATATACTAATTGCTATTAAGATTTATTATTATAATTGCAAAATCTGTCAAACAAAAGGTTAGTAATCAATCTGCTCACTAAGGTGCCCAATTTGTGAGGGGAAAAATGTATTAAACTCAGATTTCAAATTTAGGGGACAGATGGTAAAAATACAATGGCCTTGCTCCTTCCCTGTGCTATTGGCACAAAGCAGCCAGAAAGCTATCTTAATTTCTCCTCTCAAGATTCCCATTGTATATGATTAATTTTTGAACAGTGTTGCAACTGAATTCCATCCCACTTGAAAAATGCCCCTCCTGGGCCCCTTGGAGTGGGTGTAGCCTGGAAACAAGGCCATAAGTGGAACATATCCACAATCTCTAGTTGCTGGATCAGCTTCTCGGAGCCCTGGAAATCCAAATGTAACTTAGGGCAGCCTCAGTGCTTCTTTCAGTAGTGCCAGAGCACTGGCCCAGAATGTGAACAGGCCAGGACAGGGATTTTTGCAAAGGTACTATAGATACTTCTCTGAGCCTTTGTGAGGAAGGAGAAGGATGTTGCTTGGGCTCATTTTGCCACTTTGGCACATACGCCCAGTGAAGCCTGTATTTACATGGGATTCTTTCCCTCCACACATGTATTTGTTTGTTATAACTTAGCCCAGAGAAAGCATGCCAGAAAATAATGATATATATCAGAGTGGACATAGATTTCTTATTAGAAAATATCCCAGGAGACTGGTGGGCTGTGTGTATTTCTGTTTTTGACATCCACGCCATTGAAGTAACAGGAGGATTAGGAGGAGATATTTCTGTTGTGGGATACGTACTTAAGGCATTATTTTAATTTAAAGAAAAGGAGAGGCCAGCGAAACTGCACGGTAAAGGGGTTAGTGCACTTAATGCCCTGGCTTGAAGATAACAAGATCCATAAGGCAAGTATAGCAACTTACTCTGATCTCAGGACAAAGAACTGATAGTAAGAGACGGGGGAAAACTACAAAAATGCATTTTAATATAACCAATTGTTATGTCTGGATCTGAGTAACAAACTTTGAAAAACAGAGGTGAGCCATTACCAGGATATCTTTGTGGTTAAAGTTGTTTGGTAACCTGCCCAACTTCTGAAGGGAAACAATTTTTGAGGTGGGGGTGGGAGACTGCTGCACAGGACATGAAGCTTTCACACAGACACACCCAGGTTATGATGCACAATACTCTCCAGATATCTCCAAGAAGCCTACAAAGCAAATATCACCTTTTATACCCATTTAATTGACCCAAGTTGTCAGAAGAACAATTACAGGAAATTAACATCAGTCAAAAAAGACATATTAGAGGGTGTCCATACAATAAAAGCATTCCCCAGGCCCAGATGGCTTTCCCGCAGAGTTCTTTACAAAGCCCTTGGCTCAAAGAGCCATATTTATATCTGAGTTAAGACTACTGAAATCAATGGATGAATATGGGCTATAAAATTGCTGCTTTTTTCATGCATGTTTATTGCATCTTTAAAAAAATTCTATTTAAAACTCACAGGTATAGAAAAATACATAAATTTTATAAAGATAAGATCATTTAACATAAGCAAGGCACTGTTACAATTAAAAACTTCAATAAATAATACCAATGTGGCTCTATCATTTAAAGGAAGGCAGGTCTCTGGATTACTGCTCCAGTTACATTATATCATTTTGCAACACTGACAGGAGTGGGACAGAGGGAGAAATGCAGAAAAATTCTGTTTCTGGACAAAATTGCAAATATATATAAATTCACCAAGACCAGGATTGGTTTATGAATGATAGGTATACAGCAGGCAATGTTTGAAAAATCCTTCAACCTGACCATCCACTAAAATGCATAACATTAGGATGAGAAGGCAGTTGATTGAATCAAGCAAAACTTTTAAAGATCTTTCCAATATGGTCATGGAGTGGGAATTTCTGTTTAATTCAGGGCACCAGTGTAGCTCTTAGAACCTCTCTCATAGCTGACAGAGGCAAAACCAGCCATTTCAAGGGAGGCCTGGGGAATAGAAAGGGCATCTCCATCTGGCCCCTTTGCCATGTTACCCTTGGCACAAATCATTAAGATCAGCCCTAAAATAAAAGGAATTAAAGTTGATCCATCTAAATATTCTGTGTGTGTGTAGGCCACCTGATCATCTGACAGACCCTGAAATAGCCTATTCTGAAGTAATAAACTTTGGAACTGCATGGCTCAATTTTAGACTTCAAAGTAAATCAGTACTCTCTCCCTCAACCCCTCATCCAAAATCTTGATCTACAAAGAAACTAGATTAAAGGATATCACCTTTCAAAATTACACAAATACTGGCTTCAGATGCCTAGGAATCCAACTTACTTTACAAATTTGACCAACTTTATGAATTAACTTTCATAGTCTTACTAAAACAAATCTCACTGGATTGGAAAGATTAGTCTAATCGTATTATCAACTGGTTTAGCAGGATTAATGTTATAAAAATGGTAACTCTGCCAAGATTTTTACCTTAACTTTATTTACTGCCAATGTTCTGTACTTCTTTACAAAACGTATCCAGATAGTTAATGAATTAATTTAGTGAAGCAAAAGACCAATGATTTTTCCGCTTCTGACCTGGGTATTTCCAAGATGCAGTTCCCTGCCTTACGCTCAACACAGACAGGCTGCCCAATCACACCTGCTTACTTTCTCTTAAGAGACGGTTAACATAGTGACTGCCCATGGTTATAGATACCGCACAGTTCTTTTTATGCCACCCTTTATTATTCTTAAGGCACGTCCACCTCTAAGCTCTACCACTAAGCACTTCTATAACTGTTTATAGCCATGTCCTGAACTAGGGGTTGAAGCTCTGTAGCACTATCTGTTTCTAAACTGATCTAGTATGAAAACTGATCAGTCCTGAGGAGACCTTGGTTTTAATCCTGATTCAGCCACAGTCTTCCTGTGTGAGCTGGGACAAATCACTAAATCTATTCTGTGGGCAGGTCTACACTACAAATTTACAACGGTGCAGCTGCACCGATGCATCTGCACCTCTGTAGCACTTCTGGTGAAGATGCTCTAAGTCAAAGGGAGAGAGCTCTCCTGTTGGCTTAATAACTCCACCTCCACGAGAAGTGGTAGCTATGTCGGTGGTAGCTCTCCCACCAACATAGCACTGTCTATGCCGGCACGTAGGTCAGTATAATTATGTTGCTCAGGGGTGTGGATTATTCACATCCCTGAGCAACGTAAATTATAGTGAAGTAATTTTATAGTATAGACCAGGGCTCAGCCTCAGTTCCCCATTTGTCAAATGAGTATAATATCTCCCTACCTCATAGATATGTTGTGAAGATAATCCATTAATGACTGTGAGGCGCTCAGATGCTATGGTGATAAGGGCCTCATAAATACCTAGATTAATATGTTTCAGAATTGTGGGGTGCGTTTTAGGTCCATCTAAAAAAAAAATCATTTTGTTTTACAGAGTTAATAGGTTGAGATCACATCCTGGTAACAGATTGCTAAACTGGTATTTCAATTATTTTCTTTGCCATGGGGTGTTTACAAAGAGAGTACTCTAGACTTTAGTAATAACATAAAACCAATAGCTGTTACATTACATGACCAGTCTTTAGAAACTCTCCTTTCATTCTACTTAATGCATTGAAGTAGCACTTTTTTTTATGGACATTTAGTGTTTGTGCTTTACTTTTCCTATAAAATATGTTCATTTTTGCCATTAACTTTTTTCTTTCCTGTTAATCACACAAATTGTTTTTCATTCTTGATTAGAATTTTAGATGGTTCACAGACTGTAACACTCCATGTAACTAAGCTTCGGGAAGGAAATTTATAACCCAAATGGTCTCAATATTTAATCCAAATACTTGAAATTATAATAAAAAACAATGGTTGCAAAAATAGAATATAGCAGGGCTGAACAAACTGGAAGTTCTGCCTCCTGTCTGGATTATCACTAAAACTGGGAAACTTCAACTTTAACGATAGCTACTGGCACCCCTCGTAAGTTGAATTCCAACTTTTATTCCAATCCCTTTTTCAGGGGGATTGGAATAAATAATCATAATCTTCTAAAAAAATTATTTGGGGTTGAAATCTAACAGAAAATAGAGAAATATAACTAAAATTAAGGCAATGTAAAGTTGCTAGTTTATTCTAAGGAGAAGCTTAGCTTTTGTTTTACAGTGAAAAATGAAGTCCTGTACTACCAATATTGCAAGTCACTGCTTCTAATGGAAAGCCTTAACCTCACACCATAAACTTTCCATTTTCAAATAGAGATCTGGTCAGCATATCATGTGGGTTATGCTTGTTAATACAGTGAAATACATACTTCTAGATACTATAAATGCGGAATTTGCTGTAATGACCTTCAGCTGCATGACTTTCAAAGTGAATTTAGAAACTCTGTATGGGCCAAAGGGTGTTAGTATCACAGACAAATTTTGTTCATTGTTGCAGATTTTATCTTTTCTTCTTTCTACTGCCTAAGTCTATGAAAGGGATTTAAGTGGTATTACTCAAGATCACTGCCTATGAGAAAATTACATTTGGGACCTTACTGTACACTACAAAAAACTTAGTCATTTAGCTTTAAAAATTTTTGCTTGGATTCTTGGAAATCCTGCAGGGTTTAGTAGAAAAGAGCATGTATTGTATTTTGATTTCTCTAAGGCTGTAGTAAACTCTTACATGGAAAATATGATTGCTTTGAAGAAGTCTTAGTGGTGTCTCTTCGCTACAAGCTTCTGAAGCAGGCTTTGGGGGTCTGCAGCCAACTATTTCACCAACATATTAATAAGATTTGAGAAAGGCCAAGGTGGCACTTACACTTTGATTTTAAATATGCTCCCTTAAAGAAATAGAAGAATCCCTTTCCCCGTTGACTTTTGTGAAAAAATAGTGGATGCTAAGAGAGAAGCTATTCAATGGTTGAATATCTACAAAGAAAACAGATTTTTAGTAATGCTAGATTTATAATGAGCTTTAAATTGCTTCATCGGGGTTATATTGCTGCTTAAATTATATAATATGAAAAAATCTAACTTGTATAGTATACATATTACCAGACTGAAAGTTTGGCTAACTTCGTTGTCTGGCATTGTCATCAGAGAGCAACAATGGACATCACAGCTAATTGTTTTAACTCGGGAGCTAAAACATTTGTGCCAATAGCACTGCTGTTAGCCAAATGTAGAATAGCTCTCCAAAGTCACTGATTGAATCCATGATCCTCAATGAGATGAAGGCAGCAGCAAGAGAGGAAATTATGTATCAAATGGAGAAAAACATTAGCTATATCAGATGGGGATTCAATTGACTGAATAGATAATGTCAGTCAAAACACCCACCTTGTTGCATGTTGATATGTATCCGCTGCTGGTCAGTGTGGTCATTATACTAAACTATATATTACAACAAAAACACTGGTTTTAATCATAGGATACCATATAGACTGCTTAGCTACATTTAAATGAGTCTCTATTCCGAAAAGTGACTATAAATTTAGCATTATGCACTTGCATAGTTATTGACTCTCAATGAATCCTGAATCTAATGTGCTCAGTTTATTTGGTTTTCACAACCACCAACCCTGTAAACTTATCCAAGGCTCTCAGAATCAAGCGGGGTTCATTCCATCTCATGCATCATCCTTATAGATGCTTCACTGATTGGAACTGAGGGCAACATTGTCAGCCTTGGTGCCTAAAATCTATATTTAGGTATCTAAATAAAAGGGACCTGGTTTTTGAGAGGTACTGAACACCTGACGTTATTAAAAAAAAAAAAAAATTGTGACAACAAAACAAAATATCATTCCACTCTGAAAAACTACTGTACAATGTCACATTCATACTCATTTTCAGTATTATTGGAGCTGTGTTGGTCCCAGAATCTGAGAGAGACAAGGTACGTGAAGGAATATCTTTTACTGGACCAACTTCTGTTGATCGAAGGTACAAGCTTTCAAGCTACACAGAGCTCTTCTTAAACTCTGGGGAAGGAAGCAGAGTGTCTGAATTAAATACAAATTATGACTGAGCAGAAGGGGTAATATGATGGAGGTGGTCACTCAACAGATCTGCTCCTTGGGGTTCAGAGTTTCATCTGTTTATTTAGGGACAAAAATAAGTTTTTAGTCTTAGTCCTGAACAGTCAACAAAGTGAAGGGTGTTGGAGTTTATTTGATCTCATGTATCATCAGCTGATATTTTTATTAAGGCCAAAATGTTCAAAGTTGGGTACCTAAAGTTAGGTACCTAAATCCACATCTCTGAGTAAGAAAGTGACATTTTTACATAGTAATTTTCCATATTTGTTTTGTTGTGAATCATTATGGATCTGATCCAAATCTCAGTGATGTCAATGGGCTTTGGATCAGGCCCATTTCATTTGCTTTTTTCCTACAATTTACTTCTGTGTATACAAATGTATGTATCTTTGTATAACATGCAAGGCATGTCTGATGGGTTGGACCCCTTGGGAAGTCACCTGATGTGCTGAGATACCACTGAGTCTACCTGTTCTGCCAGCCTGGGCCCCCTTCAACCTGTCTTGCTGAGCCAGGCTCTTAAAATCTCCTCTAACACACATACAGGCAAGGCCACACCCAGTTGCAGATCATCTTTGGGAAGACTTAGCTTAAGGGACTTGCTCCAGCACTGAGATGTCCACCTCCCTTGGAATACAGACCCAAAGAGATATTCTATTTGCCTCTTCCCTCAATGTGGAAGAGGGTATGCACAATTTCTTGTGCCCCCAGTTAGAAACCACCTAAATTGGGTTGTATTATAAACCAGAAATAAATTTATTAACTATAACAGGTGTATTTTATGTAGTTAAGGAGGTAGCAGACAGAACAAAACAGATTACTAAGAAAACAAAACAGAGCACGCAAACTAAGCTTAATACACTAAAGAAACTAGTTATATGCAAGTTCTCACCCTAAATGTGGTTCTAATAACCTTCTTCACAGGCCAGATGCTCTTCCAGCCTGGGTTCAGTTCTTTCCCCCAGTTGAGTGTTAGTTGTTTCCAGCAGTCATCTTGGGTGAGGTAGCAGGGGAGAACTGACGACCAGGATTACCTCACTTCCCACCCTTAAATAGGATTTGCATAAGGCAGGAGTCTTTTGTTTCCTAGTTTGACCCTCCTTCCCTTACAGTGGAAAGTTACAAGAAGTCCCAGGTAATGTTTTAGAATCAGGTGACAAGACCATCTGACTCTGTGGGGCCCCTGTAGCCATTCTTCTCAGGCTGACCCACACGTTCACAGGAAGACTAAGCTCTTTTACAGTCCATTGTCTCTTGCTGATGTGCCATCAGCACTGTCTGGCTTTTCCATTGTAGTCTCTGAAGTGTCAGCAGTGGGAGTGACCCAAAGCAGCAAATATGAAATACAGATACACAGGTCAATATTCCTAACGTCAGATACAAAAAATGATAATTCATACAAATAGGATAATCGCATTCAGTAAATCAAACCTTTCCAATGATATCTCACATGAGCCATCTTGCATAAAGTATACCTGTTATGTCATTCATATCATAAGCATATTTTCATAAAGAATATGGAATGACACCTCACAGCATGCATTTGTGTTTATCTTTGTAATTTACCTCTGTATTAATGGCTATGTAGTTATCATTGCACTGTAACCAATTAATGTCATTCGTTACTAAAAAGTCAGTAAATACAATATAAAAATAAAGATTTGGGAAAGTGATCATAAATAATGTTTTCCCTAAATGCCTCCATTCTTTCAGAGTTTACATGAAATGAACAAAAACTATCCTTTAAAACAGTAGCTCTTCAAAGAGCTCTTCAGCTATCCCTCGATGTGAGGATGTCTGCCAAGGAGGTTCATTGGTGAGTTTTAAGTGGCTGAGGAGCCCAATTTTTGCCCTGCAGATTTTCCCACAGAAGTGACAGGTGTAATCGTGGAGGAGACATAGTTGTTGGCTGGACTGTTGTGCCCTTTCTTTCCTCCTTTGTTGCTTCTGTCTCATGAGCACATCTGTTCTCCTCAAAGTGAGCTGTGCCTTGGTTTATAGTGTGGCACCACTGTGTTCTGTTCCGCGCCAAATCCTCCCAATTTGTTGGGTTGATGCCTCCCTTTTTAAGATGTACTTTTAGTACGTCTTTGAAACACTTCCATTGCTCTCCACGAGCCCTTCTTCCTTGACTTAACTGAGAGAAGAGTACTTGCTTCGGGAGGCGAGTGTCAGGCATAATTGTACAAGCTCACATTTTGCAGAGATCTCTATCCAAAATGCCTGTGTCCTTCCCATTATGATTTTACAAAAGTTTCAGATATCATCCTAAAATGTGATATGACTTCTAGCAAAAACCATATGTGCTTAAAAACAAACTTTTCTGGCATTAATTGGGGTTTCTAATAATGTTTAGGTTGTGTAAGGCATATAGTTTTTTGTGTGTGTGTGTCTCATGTAACTGCCTGCTACAGCATGTTTAGTACTTTCTTATTAAAAGCCTCCTAAATACATGTGGCTTGGGACCCTGCAGTGCAGTGGGCAAGAAGCAGACTTTGCTTATCTTTTAATTTCCTTTGGAGAGGCTGTCACTCCCCTGGCAGTCTGCTTTTGAAGCCCTCAGGTCCCTGAGAAAACCTGAGCAGTGAGATAAAGAGAGAATGACTCTGCTACCAGCTTCACACAGTGAGATTTTATTGGTTTACCCAGTGGGAGGTTTCTCTTTGCCTCCCTTTGTAACATATTGGCCTGCAGACCATGTTGAAAAGTCTTAGTTCGAGTGACAGCTGTGGTGCATTGTGGGACACACATGCAGCAAGATGGGATCTGCTAATTTCTTTACTCCACTCTAGCGTGTGGCCACCAGTGGACAGGCACAGCATGGGCTATTTATGTTCAGTAGGTTGACAGATGATCAATTTTATATCCGATCAATAATGAGTTTTGAAGACCATAAAAACTCCACTCTGGGCAGGAAAAAAAAGTTTGTTTAACAAACTGCTTTTCTGAAGCAACACAATCTCCCCTTGAGCGACCTTGGTTTCAAAGGGAGCTGCCAATTGCCAGTATGACAGCTACTCTGTTCTAAACTGAAAACCCCTGATGGTGTTAGGCACATTTGGGTCCTAAACTCATCTATGTTTCACTCTCATTTAAAATACTTTACACACAAAAAAAATACAGCTTGAAAGATCTTTGTTCCTATGGGCCCATGCCCACCCACCCACCCACCCATGTTCTGGCACTCCAATATGAATTGTGTTATGTGGCTGAAGAAAAGGTAGGGCAGAAGACAAGTTTTGCTCCCAGTTATGCATTCACAAATGGGAGATGCACTCATGTAACTGAGGGCTAATTTGATTCTAAAGTTTTAAAAATAGTACAATAAATTTGTGCTTTTTTTCATTTAAAAAACAACTTACTATTAAAAACATTGTCAAATTTCTTTATTTACTGAGGTCCCAGGGTTGCTCTAGTTTATGTTGGTTGCTTATGACCCAAAGGGGCCAGTCTGGCAATTGGGGATTAGCAGGAGGTGTGGATGCCCTGGCCACCCTATCCTTTCTTTTTCGCCATACCCTGTGCACAAGTAACTGCCACTGCCGGTGGCAAAAGAGTCACCATGGAAGCTTTACACTTCCAAGGATTCCCCGCTATGCAGGATAAATCCTTAAATGGTTAGTTCAACTGGTTTTAGAGCTTCTTTGCTTTGCACTACCAGAATGTGTACTCTGTTTTGGATCTGATGATGGAGACTATCTCATGAGAAAGGCTCATCTCATAATATTTACTTCATTTGAGGCAAAAATCTCAAGAGAATAGTTTGTGAGCATTTGGCACCATCAAATTCAAACCCGGACGTTGTCTCTCTAAATGACTGTTTAAAATCCATTATTCTAGCAATGATTTTTTAAAAAAATGAACCAATATGATGTAGGACCTCCACCTTATAAAAACAAACACAAATGTCATGGCTGGGAATCGCATGATGTGGGGAACTTTGTTGGCCTTTGGAATCCACACAAAGTGCTGCCTTTTTAAGGGCTCAGGCCTGGGAGGAAGGCATTCAGCACTTCACAGGATCAGGCCTTAACTGAAATAATGGAAGAACCAGTTTAAAAAAACACTAAGGTGGGATAATGAATGTATTTCAGACCATTAATGAACAACTCTGGATGTAAGTTAATGTGGAGCCTTAAATAGCCTGACAGTACTTGTGTACAGGCACTCAGGCCCAGAGCCTCAAAGATATTTGGGAGCCTAACTCCCACTGCTTTCAATGGCAACTAAATCCATATGAAGATCTGTGCCTCAGATACGGTGGTAATATTGCTCTGCTACAATGCCAGCAGCAATGCACACTAGTTATATTGTCATGATGCATTTTTAGACATATTTTTGTAAATGACTGAATGACTGTATAATCAGCTAATGCTGCTGCATAATTTAGTGCCGCTCTGGCACCTGTCTTAGCCACAAAATTTAAATCTAAAGTGCCTCATAGTACAAGCAGCCTTGAGCGAATCGTGAGATGATACAATCAGTATTTTTTTTTACTCCCGAATGGATAAATATTTATGGAATAATAATGTCACAAAATATGTCTACTGAAAATTAGGGACTGACCAGAGGGATCCCATTCTATAATGGCTCTCTTCCAGTATCTGGTGCTTGCAGTGCAGGACGATAAAAGAATATGTAATCCTTTATTTTTCAATCTGTTGGTTCTGAAAAGTACTACTGGGATTCTTGTCAATCCTACCAGGGACTGGTAGAAGAGAGCAGATATTGCATGTCAATTTTTTTAAAGCCTACAGTAAACTCTTCCACATGACAAAGCTTAGAAAATGTGAACGCTAGGAGGAAGCCCTGGGGAGCTCACTTCTCTAGTTTATGAGATAACAGGCCAAGTTTATTTTATTGAATCAGCAACTGACTGTTTCATGGGGGGAAAGCAACAATACAATTGTTCAGACCTGTAGCACATCAGTCAAATTAATAAATACAGTCCCTGATAATACTGCAGCTCACCAAAGGTCACTGAAAACATAATGAAGTTACCATTTAGGGAAAAAAATTCACTAGCCTATAGCGCACACGCTGATGTCAGCCAACTCAGAGGAATTTATAATTAATCAAGTAATTTGCTCTAGGAATATTAAGGGACAACATTTAAACAATGTTTTTAAATTAATTTAAGCCTATGCCTGACTCGTATTGTGTCACATTCCATTCCTCCATTTTATATTTGTATATCTATTGATCATGACGCAATAGTAATTTCTGTCCCATCATATATGACATGCTAGAACTCAGCAGGCCTGTAGAGACTGTCTCTGGGCTGGCAGGCAAATGGTTAACCATTTTTCTGTGGGAAGGGCCACAGCTGTGCACCTTAGCTGCACAAACCCTCAGGAAGGGGCAGATAGAGCTGTGGAAAAGGGCAGACCCTTCTTCTGTTCTTATAAGAGCGTGGATGCTGAAAGATGGAGTTAGGTTCATGGATTCAGGGAAGTCTAAAGCCAGCCTTGAGTCTTTTGTTTAATTTCTTTTGATAACTGGTCTGAAAGAGCCCTTTGAATCCCCCCGACCACCAGGGACTGAAACTGGGAAGTAGGCTGGAGGTCCTGACTTGTTTGTTTTAATCTTGGGCTCAGGTAAGCCATGCTCTGCTGGTCTCTTAAAGGGGTAAAACTCTTTTTAGGCCACATCTTTGGTGATTAACTGACAATAAAACCAAATCTTTTTGTCCTTTGGGTCTCTGACCCATTGTCTACTCCTCCCATACAGGTCCCATGTATCAATACCAAATTCACACCTGGTGTAATTATCATCTGGAATTATACCAGGGCCCAGTATGCAGTATTCAAGGTATTGTATAAATTGATATAACAGCAACTGCAATTAATGTTTCCTTTTAATCTGTTTTCACACACTAACCATCATCACCTTGAGAGAAATGGGCATGTAGGTAGTTCTAGTGCTCATGAAAGTGAAAAAATGAATCTACTGGCTGACTGAAGCCACACAAGTGATAAGCTCTGTGCAAATTCTCCCCCTTATGCTCAAGTTACTCTTCTCAATCCTAGCTTGAGTGAAAATGATCACACTGCAAAATAACAGTTGAGATGCTGTGTTCACATGGGCACTGAACTCATTTGTGTGTGGTGCTAAGACTTCTGGGGATACATCTCATAGTTCTTTGGAAAGTAGTAAGCTGAGCCACTCTAAGGATTCTTTCCCAGTAATTGTGAGAGAACTTGTCTGTCCTTTCTGGGCAAACAATGGGAGTTGTGGTAAGGCATTGGAGAACTAGTGGCACTCAAGTGGCACTAGCCTCCAGCCATACTATGGGATAGGTGTATTAGCAGTTGATGAGCTCAATTCACTTGAATGTTAGGCTATACTGCCTCTCAGGCTGGCCAATTCAAGTTTAAAGCACTGAATGCATTTGAGTTGAGGGTTTTTGTTTGTGGATAGGACACAAGATAGGGGTAGCACTTGAATTATAGCTCAAGTAAACTTTGAGAGTCAGAGAGAAGGTGTCCTGCATAAATTAAGCAGGGATTGGAGTGTCAAAGAGTGATGATTAAAAGATCAAAGTTAACTGCGGAGTAAGGTTTATTTAAAAAAAAAAACTTAGTGAGGGGAAATGAGAAAACGTAAGAAAGGGTCATAATGATAAAGGGAAACTAGATATGGCATTATTAACAGCTCTCTTGTGCTGTTTTTGTTTAATATAGGTGTTTTATAGATCATTTCACAGGTCTAACCAGCTCTTTTACTTAAAGACATACAAACTGTGCTACTGGAATAGACACATTAGTCCTGTGTTTTTTCTCACAGAGTGGCTGAAATAAAGTAGGATGTTTCAGAGAAAAGGTAAAATCTTAATTCCACCTCACAATGCAACTAATTCTACCTAAAAACTACGGCTTTCCTAGCACAGCTAAGTCTGTGATTAGAAATCACCGTTCCTTGCACTGTCAAAGGCACAGACGTAAAAGTTATTGAACTAAAACAAAAGTTAGTAGAAAACCTTTGACTCTCTCTCTTTTTTATCATACTGTGTCAAACAGCGATACCCTGAGAGCCTGACTCTGCTTTATGGCTGCAATTCACCCACTGTGTGCAGGGTGAGCAGAATGTGGCAATAGTATCAGATATGCATCCCGTCCCCCCCACCCCCCCAAAAAAGTGTAAATGAGCAGATCTGAGCAGATATGCAGAAAAATCCTTGGGCAGAAATCTTCCCTTCAGGCACCTGGACATACCATATGTGAACCCTACATAAAAGCATTGTATCCTTGGCTCACTGACTGCAAGCAAGATCAACCTGCAGTCGAGCAGCTTTGAAAACTGCTCAGCAGCTGCAGCCAATTGGGAGCTTGTGGAGACAGCCTTGCTGCAAAGGAAGCAAACCCAGACTGTGTGACCGCCTCCTCCTGATATTTAAAATCAGCGTGGATGGGAGATACAGTGATGACACGAGGTGCCCTATGCAGGCCACACATCTGCCACTGCAGGGATGCTATGCCAGATCCAAAGCTGAACAGAAAAGTGAGGTTGATTACACAGATTGAAGTAGAACAGGGGTCGGTAACGTTCGGCACGCGGCTTGCCAGGGTAAGCACCCTGGCGGGCCGGGCCAGTTTTATTTACCTGCTGACGCGGCAGGTTCGGCCGATCGCGGCCCCCACAGGCCACGGTTCGCCGTCCCGGGCCAATGGAGGTGACGGGAAGCGGTGCAGGCGAGCGATGTGCTGGCCTAGGTAAACAAAAATATGCTCTGCATATTTTTAGACTGATTTATATCATCTGTAAGCCTGTATTTCTATAACAGTACTGAAGAGAAACTTCTCCGTTGCTTGTAAGGCTCCGTGTCTTTCTTTTGTTGGCTAGGAAACCGATTGGTTGAATAATTCTCATGAGCGGCTCAAAGAGTTTTCTGTGTAACAAACTGTTTGCCATGTCAGTGGCAGATTCTCATTATGCAAGAGGGAACATAGCCAGGAGAAGTGTTAAAACTGCTCAAGAGCCGGATCGTGTTGTTTGTATGACGGAAGAACTCTGCTTCGGTCATTGTTCTGCCGCAGTTTTACCCCTGCTGCTGGGGCAANGGGACGGCGAACCGCGGCCAGTGGGGGCCGCGATCGGCTGAACCTGCCGCGTCAGCAGGTAAATAAAACTGGCCCGGCCCACCAGGGTGCTTACCCTGGCGAGCCGCGTGCCGAACGTTGCCGACCCCTGAAGTAGAACCTGGCAGCAGGGCCATTAGGGTGCAGTTTAAACAGATGCAGTTGGTCAAGTTTGTCAGTCTTGACTTGTCTAAAAATGACCAGCTGGTAAGGACTGTTTCCACAGGAACGGACCATCCTCCTCCCTCCAACCCAACCTGGCCTAGCTCTACTAGCTGGCAGGCTGTGAGGGACAGAGCCATGGCTCTACCTACTCTCCATTCCTCCCCTGCTTGCTTTCCACTAAGTTGCATCTACCTGGGTATCAGGCTCTGCACTCACCTCACCTCAAGGGTTGAAATTCTGGGCAGCCTCACAATGGTAGGAAGGCTCCTTTCTTCCTCATTATTCCTCCCTCCACACTCTTGGCACACATACACTTATAAAATGCAGCCAGATAGAGGCTATCCCCAGTATAAAGCTTGCTGTGGCTCTCAGCTGTATATTTTATTTGGCCCATCTTAGCTTTCTGTTTTAAAGGTTGTCTGCACTGCAATAAAAAACCCACATCACTGAGTCTCAGAGTCCAGGTCAATTGACTTGCGGGCTTGGGCTTGGGCTGTGGGGCTTAAAATTCAGTGCAGATGTTTGGGCTTGGGCTGGAGTCTGGGCTTTGAGACCCCACCCCATTGCAGGGTCTCAGAGCTCGGCAGCCCAAGCCTGAATGACTACATTGCAGTTTTTAGCCTGGCAGCCTGAGCCCTACAAGCCTGAGTCAGCTGATTTGGGCCAGCGGCAGCTGTGCCATGAGTCTTTTGTTGTAGTGGAGATGTGCCCTAACTGACTGTGACTCCTCTTTGTCTTTGCAATAATTTCCTAGCGCCAAAGGCCACAAAAGCACAGTACACTTTCATATCATCATCTTTAATCATTAACTGTTATCTCCTAAACTAATACTTCTGACATTTGTCAGTCTATTTATATAGCAGACTGTCCCTGAATTTTTAAGAGTCATTTAAATCAAACAATTTGGGAAGGGTTGCAAAAGACATCCAAAACTGCCTTGTTCTTAAATAAAGTAAAAAAAGTGCTGGCACAATACTGTTTTATTTAGCAAGATTTAAAAAATAATAATAATATGTTAACAGGCAGTGATAGCTATTTAAAATATAGAACTTCAAGTGCAAACAGAAACTTGTATTCAAATCTTATTCCTTAATTGTATGATTAACTAGATGCATTCAAGTGATGAGTGCTCCATCTGAAAGCAGTTAAATGATCAACTGATACTTTAGTCTAATATAACAGAATTTAAGCTATCAGAATGGCAAAAGACTGGATGAAGGATTATCTATGTCTGTAACTCTTACTAAATGCATTGTTGTGCCTTTTTAAATTTTTATTTGTATGTTAGATCTGATAAACCCAGTGCAGTTCTTGTCAAGATGATTACTATACTACTCCCATGTTTAAAAGCTACTACTTCTCCTTCAGCCTCAAGCCATTGACACCAATATAACTAAGGTCTGATCATTTCTTGATCAGCAGTTCTTGAACTGTGGAATGTGAGTTGGTTTAAAGGTACAGCACTAGAATGAGAATGCATAACTACCCTCCTCCAAATTACAAAAAGTGGGTGTGACAGGATCCCTAGGGTACAACTTGGAACTGTGGGACTGCTGTGCCCCCTTAATTCTCCAGCCTGGGCTGTCTCACACAATGCTATGCTAGTGACAAGCAGCAAAACCCCTCCAGGCGCTGTGATCTCTCAGCCATCAGCATGTGGAGCCCCACACCCAGCTAAATTGCATGAATGCTCCCTGAGCCACTCAATCTTACAGAGAGAGTAGGGTTACCATATTTTAATTTTTAAAAAGGAGGACACTCCATGGGGCCCTGGCCCCGCCCCCGCCCCAACTCTGCCCCCTCCCCTGAACGCTCTGCTCCCTGCTCTTCCCCCTCCCCTGCTTCCCGCGAACATTTGATTCGCGGGAAGCCTGAAACAGGGAGGCAGCAGGTAAGCTGGGGCTGGGTGCGGCGCGGCCCAGTCCCGTCCCCCTGGCCGAGTGGCTCCCTTTGGCGTCCGGCCGGCCCAGGCCAAGAGGCTCTGGCCCCGGCGTCTCCCACCTGGCTTGGCTCGGGCCCTGGGGCGCCGGCCCGCGCCCCCGGCCGAGCACCGCGGCCCCGGCCCAGCACCGCACCTCTGGCCAAGTGCCCGTGCCCCCGGCCCCGGCTCCGGCCGAGCACCGCGCCGGCCCCTGGCCCCAGCCCCTGCTGAGCACCGCCGGCTCCGCACCGCTGGCCCTGTACCGCCGGCCCCAGCCCCAGCGGCCCCGGCCGAGCACCGCCGCGCCCTCCCTCCCTATTTTCCTGGACATTTCTGGCTTTTTGGGATTTCCCCCCGGACGGGGATTTGAGGCCCAAAAAGCCGGACATGTCCGGGAAAATCCGGATGTATGGTAACCCTAAGAGAGAGGGACCAGCCAATCACACCAGCCCCCAGTCTTGCACCCCAGAAATATACTGTCTTACACTACTCAAAACTTCCTTGGACAGTGCAAGCTCATTAATTAGTTTGCAACTCCAACAAAAGGCAGTGGATGTGCAACAGCCCTTGTTTACCTGAGTTGAGATTCCCCAAACATTTCAACCAAAACCATAGTGTTTTAGGTAAAATATAAAACAGATTTATTAACTTCAGAAAGATAGATTTTAAGTGATTATAACTAGCAGGCATAGAGATCAAAGTTGGTTACACAAGTAATAAGAATAAATACACAGTTTAAATTTTACAGACTAAGCAAGATTAGAATCAAGCAGTCTCTCACCCTAATAGATGTTACAAGCAGCTCACAGTTCTCAATACATAGGCTGGATCCTTCCCAGCCTGGGACCAATCTCTCCAGTTCAAAGTCTTTGTCTTCCAGATGATTTTCCAGGTGTTGAGATGGGAGAGGAGAGAGAGGCAAATGATGATGTCACTGTCCCTCTTTTATACTTTCTTCCAGCTGCTAGAAAGATCCTTGCTGTGATGTGGAGGTCAGGCAGTCCTGTTGCATATGTGCCCTCTCTAAAAAGCCTCTGGGAGAGTGGATTCTTCTTGATAGGCCTGTCTGGCCCGTGATGGTTGCTCCTTTGTCCCTACTGAAAGGCCAGCTGTGGGTGTCTCCCAACCTCACAATATATTTCAGTAACACGTACAGCAATACTTCATAACTTCACATACAGTGATAGTACACACAATCCAACAGGATATTAATGTTCAATAGATCAAGACTTTTAAAATGATACCTCACAGAACATGCATTGTACAAAACATATCATAATCCTATCGCAGTGGTGAATAAGGGGGGTCCAGGGTACAACTTTGAGGTACAGCGTGTCACAGTGGGGCTCCAAGCACCTTTGAGTTTTAGATATGGAACACTAAATCTTAGCAGCCAGGATCACAGTTCTGGAGCAAGGTAAAATTCCCATAATAAAAAGGGATTTCCCTCTCCTCCCTCCTTGCCCTCCAATGAAATTTCCACCTACCAAATTGCATCATTTTGGGTAAAAGTTCAAGTAAAATTTTGTGGGGAGTCTGAGAAGATGAAGTTGCTTTGTGGGTGGGACTGAAGTGGACATGGGGCAGGGTTTACTTGGTGTTTGAGCCAGCGTTGGCAACCCTGCTCCATGTGCATCACTTCGGGTTTGAGGCCACGAACCTGGAAAAGATGGACATGTTGTTCAGCATCTCATATAACGCCACTCCATCCTCCCACTCCCTATTACAAGCAGTTTGTGTGTTCTAGGTTCTCCCTAAAGCAGCCCCAGGTGGGCTTCCACATAGAGTGCTAACCGTCTGATCACTGGTCCACAGATCTGCAGTGTTGTTTCTGTAAAACACCTCCCTGTGTCAACAGTTGAGTGACAAGAAATAGAGCGCCTGTGTTTCTTTAAGCAAGAGGGCCATAGGGTGCCTAACCATCTGGAGTAGGTAAATATTATCCCTATTTTACAGATGGGCGGTTGAGGTCACTGTGCAATAGGTAATGAATGCTGCAGTGTACAAGTATGTGTAAATATATCCTACCATTTGAACATCCCCAGTGCTAGATTAGACCCTACAAATGGAGTGGAGTAGTTTTTAATTATTATTTTGCTTTATGCCTGTATTACAGGAACATTTAGCCTAAGCTTTCGGTACCTTTAACGTATCTTTATAACCGCATGAACACCTACAGAAAATAACAAACCAACGCCTTATCCTTACTACAGATATTACAAAACAATGGCTTTCAGTGTTTACGTACTAGACAGCCTCCTGAGCAATAATGTTAGTTTAAACGGTACTTTTAATCTGCAAAGTGTCTGGCAGCATTAAGCCTCACAGCCCCCCTTGTGAAAAACGTAATTTAGCTTTCTCTTGCAAATTCGGGAAATTAAAAAGGGAGTTAAGTGATTTGTCCAAGGCCCTGGAGAGAATCCGCGTTAGTCAGAATTAGAATACAAGGGTTCCTTGCTTCTAGTCCCGAGCTGAGAGCACTCTTCCGTTCTTCTATCTAGGTGTAGACAAGCATAAAAGTACTGATTGCTTGAGACGGTAGAGAAGGGAATAAACAAACATGTTCAGCAGTGGAGTCCTAGCTGCATGTGATTTATTTTTATTAGGATTATTTGTATTATGTTAGTACCTAGAGGTCTCAACCATGACTGGGGCCCATTGTGAGAAGCAATGTACAATTGCATAGTGTGACACTGCCTGCCTCAAAGAATTTATAATTTAAAGGGAAATATCAATGGTACAAAGAGGGGATAGGCACCTATCTCCCCCTACAATATCACTCCAAACGGGCTGTACAAAGAATGGGAGAAAGGAAATGTCATTATTTTCAGGAGACTGAGGTCCAGAGAAATTTAGGGTATGTTCACACTGCAATCGGAGGTGGGATTGCAAGGCAACTCATGTAGAGATACCTGCACTTGCTTTAATCTACCCAGCACAACTAAAAATAGCAGTAAAGCCACAGTGTATAAGCCCACCCAGAATCCTTGGTACATACTCACACTGTTAGCCCAGACCGTCTTGCCATGCCTTCACTGCTATTTTTAAACATGATTGATTAAAGCTAGCATGGGTATGCCAACCTGAGCTGTAATACACCTCCATTTGCAGAGTGGACGTACCCTCAGTGGCTTGTCCAAGGTTGCCCACCGAGCTTGTGGCACAGTCACATCAGTTATGATACTATTACAGGACTGGGCAACGGGCAGATGCCATGCTTGCCAAGCATGTGTTAGATGCACCTTGCATTTTTCCATCTGTACAATAACTATTAATTTCACACATATACTATCATCCTGTTCCCTTGCCTCAATTTCTGTGTAGTGACAACTAGTGTGCAGATGTATTGCTACTGCTTTGCCAGTGTACTTGTCTGTGGGACACAGGTTGTATTAGTGCATGTATAATCCCCTTTTCTTTTCTTTTGTATTTTCTGGCGTTTAGCCAGAAACCTTTATTGCTGTAATTACAGCTGCTGTTTCTACTTGCTCTGAGTTGATATGGAAGGTAGTAGTATAGAGGCTTGGTGGCAGTGTAGAGCAGTAGTGGGCAACCTGCGGCCCATCAGAGTAAGGTGATTGTCGGCTGCGAGACATTTTGCGGATGTTGACTGTCCGCAGGCATGGCTCCCCGCAGCTCCCATTGGAATGGGAGCTGTGGGAAGTGGCAGCCAGCATGCCCCTGCAGGCTCTGGGGTGGGGCCAAGATGAGGGGTTTGGAGTGCAGGAGGGGGCTCTGGGCTGGAGGCGAAGGGTTTGGAGTGTGGGAGGGGGCTCCAGGCAGGGTCAGGGGGCTGGGGTTCGAGCGGGGGTGAGGCTCCAGCTGGGGGTGTGGGCTATGGGGTGGGGCCAGGGATGAGTGATTTGGGGTGCAGGAGGGGGCTTCAGGCTGGAGCTGAGGGGTTTGGAGTGCAGGAGGGAGCTCAGGGCTGGGGCAGGGGGTTGGGTGCGGGAGAGGATGAGGAGTGCGGGCTCCAGGTGGCGCTTACCTCAGGCGGCTCCCAGGAAGTGGCTAGCATGTCCCTCTGGCTCCTAGGTGGAGGTGCAGCCACGGGGGCTCCCCAAGCACTGCCCCCTTCCCGAGCACTGCCCCTGCAGCTCCCATTGGCCTCGGCTCCTGGCCATTGGGAGTGGCGGAGCCAGTGCTTGGGATAGGGGCAGCACGCAGAATCCCCATGGCTGCCCCTACGCCTAGGAGCTGGAGGGACAGCAGCTGCCGGCTGCTTCCTGGGAGCTGCACAGAGCCGGGTAAGGAGCCTGCCAACCCCGCTGTGGCCAACCAGACTTTTAATGGCCAGGTCAGCAGTGCTGACTGGAGCCACCAGGATCCCTTTTCGGCTGGGTGTCTGGTCAAAAACCAGATACTGGGTAACCCTACATGGCTTCATTGTTATTGTTTTTCAAGCTAATTAGATCAAAGCTAGTTCAGGCACATCTACATGTGCTGCAATCATACCTCTGCATGCAGTGTAGGCAGCCAGTTGAGAATTCCTCCAGCAGAGGGGAATCCTCAGATGGTTTAAAAAAAAATTTAAGCAACAAAGATTCTGTTTTTGTATAAAGGTCATTAATTTTAATAAACAAACAGAGAGGTGGGGGAAAGTAGTAGGAGGAATGTTTCAGACACAGACAAATGCATACCACTGTCTGCCAAAATGGAATGTTTCCAAGTTTTCCATGAGGTGCCAGGAAGTGTTAAATGGTTCCAAAATCTTCCTTTTAAAGGATAACTTATTTTCTGGAATTGAAAAATGTAGAGGGTGATTTGAGGACTCTTATAAAATAAAGAATCAGTATATGGCAAAAGGTACAAGGCCTTGAAGAATTACGCCAGACACTAGCGTTGTCACAGCGTGCTTATTTAATGACAAAATACTTGACAGAGTAAAGCAAAAAAGATGGAGAGATAAGGTACATCTGCTGTAATAGAGAAAAGAGATAAAGGCTACTAAAGACAGAAGACTATGTACTTTAAACATTTTGTTGGAGGTTTCTGGAAGCCAGAAAACTCTGAAGGCCTACACAAACTAAATGATCTCTTCTACAAATATATGTATCTAGTGCCAGTGTTTACTCACAGTTAATCCTCACTCAGGTACCAAATTTATGTCTTGTTTAGATTCTCATTAACTCAGGATTTTTTCTAGGTTCCAGTGGAGCTAATTGCTTCAATAATGAAGGGATTTTGAACATGAACAATTAGATATGTTCACAGACACTGTACCTAATTCTCTGCTGGTGTAAATGGCATTAGAATAAATGGGACTTTCCAAGACTCCGAAACTGAAAAAAGCAGCTGTTCAGGTTCCATTTATCCAAGCCACCCGCAGTCAGTACGTTCCTAGAACAGAATAGTAGCTAATTATTTTTCCCAAAGCAAAGCTTCATGGCCAAATACGGAGAATAAAACACCACATACATATTGCCCTTCATAAGAAATATTTCTGTGTTTTATGACATGTAGAGTACGTAAATCAACAGAAGGAGATCGAGCAAATACAAACCAAAACCAAACTATGTTAATCTGTTTTAAAAACATTAGTGTGAGCCAGTTTTTGTTGACAATAGTCAGTAAATTTCACAAGGGATCAGTATCTTGAGAAAATGTCTGGCCCCAGGGGACTAAACATAAGATAAATAGATTTTAAGGCCAGAAGGGGCCATTATGATGATCTAATCTGAACTTCTGCATAACACAGGTCATGGAATGGAGAAGTTAGTGTAACTGCTTCTCTTCCAAAGCTCATGAGGGACATGGAGGAGAAGATAGAGTTAAACAAACCAGAAAGGTCAGAAGAATTGCCCAATCCTTGGAGTGTTTCAGGAGCATAATCTTCATTACTATACTGCTATCTCCAGTGGCAGCGCTGTGTGTGGAAGATTTCACAGTGCCTGCCTACAGAAATTTAGGGTGAGATTTTTCAAAAGCTCCGAAGGGATTTAGGAGCTCCTAAAACCCTTAGGCATTTTTGAAAATCTCCCCCCTAGAAAATAAATTACTTCTGACTTTTCTGTGGGTTTTTTTTTCTGGAAGAAATATGTTGGAAATTAATTTTATATATTAAGACAATCTCGCTTTTAAATTTGTCTCATTTTTAAAAATTAGCCTGTAAATAACATGAAAGGCTAAGTGTTAAATGTCTCTTACGTGTCCAGGTCCAAGCTTTATGATTAATGAACATCATTAAGGTTGATTGTCATGGGGGACATGGATTCTGTGACTTCCTGTGTCTTTCTTCTATTGCCCTTTTGTAGCAGTTGAACAGAGAGGTGAAAAGTGTGTGGAAGTCCTGCTACACAAGACAGCTCAGAAATTTTGGAAGGAAAAAAATCAGTCAGGTCACAAATCCATGTCTTTTTCCAAATTTGACACGACAAGCCTGTGATGTTCCACAGTGTTTTCCATGACATAGCAACAGTCCTAGTCATGGCTTTCTCAGTATTTATTTTATATGCTGCCCTAAAATGGGGACAAAACCAGTAGATTAGTTTACATTTACCTCCTCATAGTGGTTTTGTTTTTTTCCCTGTCTCAGGGATCTATGAACTTGACAGTTTAAAGAGTGCCACCTATTGAATTGCCAGCATAACTCCCTGCAGTGCCTGCATTGTCCTTTGTATTGACATATGAACCAAACGAGCCTCACTGCTTTCTTTGTGAGATCTGATGACATTTGAGCAGCGGTTTTCAACCTGTGGCCCACGGACCCCTGGGGATCCGCAGACTATGTTTAAGATGTTTAAGATTTCCAAAGGGGTCCGCACTTCTATTCGAAATGAAAAAAGGTTGAAAACCACTGCATTAGAGCCTGAGATGACATATCTACAGTACAATTAGTTCATTCCTGGGAAGATCATCATCAACCCTTGTTCACATTGGTGAGAAGTTACTCAGACAAGAAGTCCCACTGATTTTATACTCCTAAAAAACAGTGTGAGCAAGGGATTGATAATCTGGCCCTCTGGAAGGATAAATTCAGGATTTCTGTCTGTATCTCAGAATGTCTTTGCTTCAGTTTTGCCCTCACTGTTATTTTAACATAAAGTTTGGTGCTTCATTGTAAGTGTGTATGGGTGAATCTCTTGAAGTCTGAGGGTTTGTGGATATTGTGAACTATTTTTGGTGCTTGAAAAACCAGTCTGAATTTCTAAGTTTTTTCTGTATAATTTAAACTGTGCTTTTTTCACTCATGTTTCAATTCAATTCTATTGGATAGTTCAAAAATCTATAGAAAGGTTTTCTATTAAACCCTCTAGGACTTTAAAGTGTCTCTTAAGTATAGTGCAAATGTTTGAATCTGAGTGAGTTTCAATCCCACAATATTCAAATGAGTTCAAAATTAGGAAAAACTAGTTAGCTCATTCTTAATTATGGCCTCAATCCTGCAGTTTGATTTGCATGGAGTGACACGTGCTCAGTTGCAGGATTGGAGCATTAATTATCAGAATTGCTGGCTTCAACTGGAAATTCTGTGATAGTTTCTAGATAAGAAGCATTCATAAATTATTTGTCTATATCGGTGTCATCTTTAAAATGAAACTGTCCCATGTGGTTAACTATTAGAAATGGGAGGTCTCCGTCAGGTTCTGGTTCAAATTTAAGTTTTGCTGTCTGACAAACTTCTTGAAAAACCATATTGTGAACAAAAATATATATAAATAAAAGTGCAAGAAGTAGTAAAACTATTTTTAAAAATTATAGTAATTGGAGAGAACTAGAAAGACTGCAGTAGAATATAAAATAGTGCCCAATAACTTGATCATATGTAAGATGACTGAATCAATAATAATTACTTTTAAAAGGCATATAAATGAAGATTGAATATAGAAAATACTGCCATGCTGACAACATGCAACAGTTCAGAGCTGCAGCCACACACTGCCAACAACAGGATATTTCCACAGGTTTCTTAAGGCAAGGTCTGTGATTTACCTATTTGTTTTTTTATGTTGACTCCATATTTTTCAGGGTCTGCAGGGAGGGCGTGGCATGTCTCTGCAGCTCTGATTAGACGTAGCAAGATATGAGGCTCCCTTTCCTGTTGGAATTGTCACAGCCCAGTTTATATTAATAGAATATTTGAAATATTTTCAGGTATTTTTTAAAAAGCCTCATGTATTCCTTGTTTAACTTCTGATTACATTATTTATTTTTCTATCGTAATCAAAGGCAATAGTAAAAATAGCTAGTTTTCCTTTAACTTTATAGGGGAAAATGTTTTTGGCAAGCTGGTGAAAGTGGCTATTGCATTGTGTCTGGTCAGTTTGCCGTTTTCTTTGGCCCTATGTTCCCATGGGTAGCCTTAAGGATTTACAAATAAAATCCCTTACACAATAGGTATTTTTGGAGTCATGTTTGTTGTCCATGTTTGTTCTGTACTAATGTTGCCAAGCCTGCTTTGGAAAGTATTTTTTTTCTCTTGTATGACGTCTTGTCCCAAGCATTCTGCAAAACATTTATTTGCTGTGCTCTAGTCACCAAATAAGACTTTTATTTGATTAACTGGGAGGGGCTTTTTAATACCAGGGTTTCCACAAATGCTCACCGCTATCCAGTCCTTGTCATTCATGAGCAAGACGGGTACTACAATGGCTTATTACTCTGCTCTTCTACTCAAGGTTGTCACATTTCTACACTTAAGGTATTTTATATAACAAGATGAACCCACAAACCTCTCTTGACCCCAGTAAACCTAGGGTCTTGTCTACACTAAAGAACCTTATTGAATACTGTCATTAGCAGATGTAAAATGGTAGGTAGAGCTCATGAGAAGATGGAACTGTCTCCCTCGCTTCACTTAGCTTCGCCTTCACTGCAATTCCCCTTTCCCCACTCACTCAACACCCCTGCCTCCACCATTCATTTCTCACCCCTCTCTGCACCTCCACAACACAAGCAGCAGATTCCCAAGGCCATTCCCAGCACTCCTGCTTTGGTTTTCCCGTAATTCCCAAATCTGTACATCTCCCTTTGTGCCTTATTACTGTATGGGCAAAGGAGGGACGGGGGCGGGAAGGGGTAAGGTTAAACAATTCCAAGGTTAGGTCAGTCATTGCTGTTAAAAGTCCAGCTGATACCATTCATTTGGATACACAAGAATTGCCCTTTGGCTTTGTATTATGTAACAGAGAATTCACAGAAATGAGTAATGCATGCTGTAGGATTCTAAAGCAACGCCTCTATCTTCCAAATTTTCAGGAAGTCGTACAATTGTTATTACCACAGTCAATAACTGGTTATGTCCATATATTCTATTCCAGAATGTATTCCTGAAATATCATCATCAAGTTATGTATTACTACCATTTGGCTAGGACCCACAATGGGCTAGATGTTGTTCAAACTTAATAAAGTTACAGTCCCTGTTCCAAAGAGCTTACAACCTAATTAGGGGTTTACCATAATCAGCCTGCTAGGAATGCACAAACAAAGACATTTTCTATCTTTAAACATTCCAAGGGCTATTTTTTTCTTTAATGGAAAATGCCAGCATTGTATATGCTCAGATTTCTGCATCTGAAACTGCTAATTTATGTCTCTGTACACACTTCATGCTTTAGTGTACTGTGCATGCATTGTTACAAATTCCATGCTTTTTAAACAAATCTTTTGCTGTCTTAAGCATCCATTTTGACAGTAAATGCAGCTAAAATGAAGATCTCTGTCGATAGCTGAGAACTTTACTTGGAGTTTCAACTCTGACACAGTATTCAAAGGGCAGATATGACACTGCAGATTAGCCAGATCAAATGTCTGTAACTTGGAAATGATCACCAACGCTCACTGAACATGTGACGGGATCTAGAGCATCAGGTTAGCTTGACACATTAATTTCTACTTTAGGGCCACTTTATGATATCCTTATTCACACTGAGGAGTACTTTTATCCTCAAACAATCTCAATGATATAACTAGGACTACTCTAGGAGTAAGGTATTACTCAATGAGTAAGAGTGGTAAAGGTATGCTGCAGGAGAAAAGAAGTCGCTATCAGATAAGTGTATTTAGAATTAAGGCCAGGGTAGGTTTCCCTGATGATAAAAGATGTGTATGTGTGTGGTGTGTTTTTAAAGTGCTCAGCAGATCAGGGTCATTAAAAAAGGGTGGTTGGGAACTTCTCCTTCCCTCCTCACTGATTTTGTCAGTAAGGGTTTGTACCATTAGATTTAGGTAAATTTAGGCCCGAAATTTAGATTTTTTTTTTTGTATACACGAAGCTATACAAGTTAAAAGACCAAAGTATTTGTTACCATAAATTATTGTGGACCCCACCCTCAAAAAAAAAATGTTTGTTTGGACTTAAAACACTCCCTTGGAATGTTTGCAACCAAAGCAGGGAGCATAATGGAAAACTGTATTTACAAATGTAATAAAACATGACTCACAAGAGCTGAGAAGAGACAATTGAACTTTATTTGCTGCTCCCAGTCACCTGGTCTGGTCAGAGTTTGGAAGGCTAATACTGTAGCCGTCACAGGTCAAGTATTTAGTGATTCTAATGGCTATTGTTACAAACGTGTTTCTGAAGTCTAAGTCTTGAATCAGTCTGGCTATGTTTGTACCCTTTTATTTTTGTTACGTTGAATCAGTATGAAAGATGATTTTGAGACAACAGGGGGGTTCTAGAAAAAGCAATTAGTTTAAAAATCCGTAGGTAGCACAAGTGATCTATCACAGCAGTTTCATAGGTGGCCAACAAGGGTAGGTCACTGCTGCCCATAATAAATAAATTCAGTTTTTTTTAACTATTTGGTTCCATTCTATTGAAGTAAATGGCTGATGATGCAGTTATGTACCTGATGTAGCCATATAAGTGGTTAAGTCTCTTAGAACCCTGCATTTAAGATTCTGTCATCTTGCACTGTAACACAATATTGATAAGCACACACATGCATTTATTCAGACACACCACAGATGAATACATATCAGAAAATAATTTCTTTCATTCTCCTGCAGCAAGACATCGTCTAGAATCCACAGTCACTTAGTATTTTACCAGATGAATGAATCAGCCCAGCCCAGCAGAACACAAGACATTTATCACTGTTAGCATCTGAATAATCCCATTGAATTAAGTACATTGTTGGAATGGGCTAAAGTGCTCAGCATCTTGAAGGGTAGACCCTAAAGTCTGCAAGTGATATACAGTCATAGATTTTAAGGCCAGAAGGGACCACCAGATCATCTACTCTGACTTCCTGTGTATCACAGGTCACCTACACCACCCAGCACCTGCACACTAAACCCAACAATTGAAATTAGACCAAGTATTGCAGACCACAGGAAACTAGATTGTTATATGCCACAGGGAGAGAGTTAGGAGGGACCGCAGTGCACTGTTGCCCAAGGTCCGAGCAGTGGCAGGGAAATGGATATACCCAGATAATCCTGGCAAGCAACCTACACACACTTGCTGCAGAAAAACGTGAAAACACCCCAAGGCCACTGCCAATCTGGAAAATTCCTTCCCAACCCCAACATATGGTGATCAGTTTGACCCTGAGCATGTGAGCAAGAACCAGCCAGCCAAGCACCTGAGAGACAGAATGCTCAGTGCCACCTCACAGCATGGGCCCAGCCCGTCCAATGTCCCATCTCCAGCCTTGGCCATCTATGATGCTTCAGAGGAAGGAGCCGAAACACACACGCAGAATAGATTGGCAGGGAAATCCCTGCCTTACCTATGCAGGTGGTTGGCTGAAGCTGCAAAGCATGAGCTTTTAGGAATATAAGACATAAGCCAGAACTGGTGAATAAAATTTTTAAGGCCAGATCCTCAGCTTGTGTAAATCAGCCCCGCTCCATTGAAATCAGTGCAGCTATATCTATTTACACCAGTTGAGTATCTGAACCTTAGAGTTTACATTGTGTTTATGTGAGAGGTTTAGTTTTTATACCTAGTCATAACAAAATGCACTCAAACTGTATTTATTATGGGCTGTATTTTAATGTGGGATCAGTTACAGTGCTATGAATGAACTACTCACATTTAGGTCTCATAGCTTCACTAGTCACCAGAAACCCTCAATGTATACCTTTATTATTACTTATTCACTCTCTCTTTTTAAACATGCACACATAAATACAGTTTAGACAGTGAGACATTACTTTGCTGGGATAATCTAGTTGATGTGGACACAATGGCAAAATGAGGACAGATACATTCAGGCTGCAACTTTTATTAAACTTTTAACACAAAGGAGGGGCGCTACTCACCCATCACCCATACTCTGCTATACCGGACATTTAATTAGTTCCAGTGGGGGGTTACAGGGCTCCTTATCATATAACCCATAAATGGTGCCAGAGTTACAGGGGTCCTTCCCATTTGTTCCAGGTGGGCCTTGAGTGGGCCTGACTGTTCTAAAAAGGCAGTCAGCAGCGAACCAGCTGAGTGGTGAACAGCGGAGGCTAACAGAGGGAGTTTGCCTGGGGAGAGCACACTGAGGCTTTCATCTTGCGGGCTTCTGTGAGTTGCTGCAACAGCTGAGGAAGCTCTTAGAAGGAAGAAATTATGGAAGGTGAGTGTTCAGCTGTTGTAAACTGCACAGGTTGTGCCATGTTTGTCTTTCTTCCACAGGACAGAAGCGACTTTGTTTGTACAAAGTGCAAGCTGTTCTCCATATTGGAAGAGAAGGTTCGAGATCTGGAGAAACAAGTATCGACCCTGCATTGCATAAGAGAAAATGAAGATTTCCTGGACAGACGTCAGGATATGCTTCTACGGGCACAATGTTCTGAAGAATTGGAGCAGGTTGTGCAGAGGGGACAGAGGGACGATGAAGAAATTTAGCAGCATGTGACCTCCAGAAGAAGAAAGTGGAGTGTCCATGTACCAGCAATGGAGATACAGGTGAGCAACTGTTTTCACGTTCTCTCCACAGTTACTAATGAGGAGAGTGGACTAAATGATACATCTGAGGGAAGGGAGCAGAAGGAGATTCCACCGATTGGAAAGCATGAGATGCACTGTCCTAGGGATGGGGGTTCCATGACCACAGCTCCCAAGAGAAGGAGGCGGGTGATCGTGGTCGGGGACTCCCTCCTCAGGGGGACTGAGTCATCTATCTGCCGCCCCGACCGAGAAAACCAAGAAGTCTGCTGCTTGTAGGAGCTAGGATTCACAATGTAACCGAGAGACTACCAAGACTCATCAAGCCCTCGGATCACTACCCATTCCTGCTTCTCCACATGGGCACCAATGATACTGCCAAGAATGACCTTGAGCGGATCACTGCAGACTAAGTGGCTCTGGGAAGAAGGATAAAGGAGTTGAGGCACAAGTGGTGTTCTCGTCCATCCTCCCTGTGCAGGGAAAAGGCCTGGGTAGAGACCATCGAATTGTGGAAGTCAGAGAATGGCTACGCAGGTGGTGTCAGACAGAAGGCTTTGGATTCTTTGAACATGGGATGGTGTTCCAAGAAGGAGGAGTGCTAGGCAGAGATGGGCTCCACCTAACGAAGAGAGGGAAGAGCATCTTCGCAAGCAGGCTGGCTAACCTAGTGAGGAGGGCTTTAAACTAGGTTCACTGGGGGAAGGAGACCAAAGCCCTGAGGTAAGTGGGGAAATGCGATACCGGGAGGAAGCACGAGCAGGAGAGTACAAGAGGGGAGGACTCCTGTCTCATACTGAGAAAGCGGGATGATCAGCGAGTTATCTTAAGTGCCTATACACAAATGCAAGAAGCCTGGGGAACAAGCAGGGAGAACTGGAAGTCCTGGCACAGTCAAGGAACTATGATGTGATTGAAATAACAGAGACTTGGTGGGATAACTCACGTGACTGGAATACTGTCATGGATGGATATAAACTGTTCAGGAAGGACAGGCAGGACAGAAAAGGTGGGGGAGTTGCATTGTATGTAAGAGAGGAGTATGATTGCTCAGAGCTCCAGTATGAAACTGCAAAAAAACCTGAGAGTCTCTGGATTAAGTTTAGAAGTTTGAGCAACAAGGGTGATGTCATGGTGGGAGTCTGCTGTAGACTACCAGACCAGAGGGATGAGGTGGATGAGGCTTTCTTCCGGCAACTAGCAGAAGTTACTAGATCGCAGGCCCTGGTTCTCATGGGAAACTTTAATCACGATATCTGCTGTGAGAGCAATACAGAGGTGCACAGACAATCCAGGAAATTTTTGGAAAGTGTAGGGGAAAATTTCATGGTGCAAGTGCTGGAGGAACCAACTAGGGGCAGAGCTCTTCTTGATCTGCTGCTCATAAACAAAGAAGAATTAGTAGGGGAAGCAAAAGTGGATGGGAACCTGGGAGGCAGTGACCATGAGATGATTAAGTTCAGGATCCTGACACAAGGAAGAAAGGAGAGCAGCAGAATATGGACCCTGGACTTCAGAAAAGCAGACTTTTACTCCCTCAGGGAACAGATGGGCAGGATCCCCTGGGAGAATAACATGAGTGGGGAAAGCTGGCTGTATTTTAAAGAATCCTTGTTGAGGTTGCAAGTTGTGTAGAAAGAATAGTAAATATGGCAGGCGACCAGCTTGGCTTAACAGTGAAATCCTTGCTGATCTTAAACACAAAAAAGATTCCTACAAGAAGTGGAAGATTGGACAAATGACCAGAGAGGAGTATAAAAATTTTGCTCAGGCATGCAGGAGTGAAATCAGGAAGGCCAAATAACACTTGGAGTTGCAGCTAGCAAGAGATGTTAAGAGTAACAAGAAGGGTTTCTTCAGGTATGTTAGCAACAAGAAGAAAATCAAGGAAAGTGTGGGCCCCTTACTGAATGTGGGAGGCAACCTAGTGACAGAGGATGTGGAAAAAGCTAGTGCACTCAATGCTTTTTTTTGCTCTGTCTTCACAAACAAGGTCAGCTCCCAGACTGCTGCACTAGGCAGCACAGTATGGGGAGGAGGTGATCAGCCCTCTGTGGAGAAAGAAGTGGTTCAGGACTATATAGAAAAACTGGACAAGCACAAGTCCATGGGGACAGATGCACTGCGTCCGAGGGCTAGAGGAGTTGGCAGATGTGATTGCAGAGCCATTGGCCATTATCTTTGAAAACTCATGGCGATCGGGGGAGGTCCTGGATGACTGGAAAAAGGCTAATGTAGTGCCCATCTTTAAAAAAGGGAAGGAGGAGGATCCGGGGAACTACAGGCCAGTCAGCCTCACCTCAGTCCCTGGAAAAATCATGGAGCAGGTCCTCAAGGAATCAATTATGAAACACTTAGAGGAGAGGAAAGTGATCAGGAACAGTCAGCATGGATTCACCAAGGGCAAGTCATGCCTGACTAACCTAATTGCCTTCTATGAGGAGATAACTGGGTCTGTGGATGAGGGTAAAGCAGTGGATATGTTATTCCTTGACTTTAGCAAAGCTTTTGATACGGTCTCCCACAGTATTCTTGCCGGCAAGTTAAAGAAGTATGAGCTGGATGAATGGACTATAAGGTGGATAGAAAGTTGGCTAAATCGTCGGGCTCAACGGGTAGTGATCAATGGCTCCATGTCTAGTTGGCAGCTGGTTTCAAGCGGAGTGCCCCAAGGGTCGGTCTTGGGGCCGGTTTTGTTCAATATCTTCATTAATGATCTGGGGGATGGTGTGGACTGCACTCTTAGCAAGTTTGCAGATGATACTAAACTGGGAGGAGTGGTAGATATGCTGGAGGGTAGGGCTAGGATACAGAGGGACCTAGACAAATTAGAGGATTGGGCCAAAAGAAACCTGATGTGGTTCAACAAGGACAAGTGCAGAGTCCTGCACTTAGGACGGAAGAATCCCATTCACTGTTACAGACTAGGGTCCGAATGGTTAGGCAGCAATTCTGCAGAAAAGGACCTAGGGGTTACAGTGGTTGAGAAACTGGATATGAGTCAACAGTGTGCCCTTGTTGCCAAGAAGGCTAACGGCATTTTGGGCTGTATAAGTAGGGGCATTGCCAGCAGATCGAGGGACATGATCATTCCCCTCTATTTGACATTGGTGAAGCCTCATCTGGAGTACTGTCTAGTTTGGGTCCCACACTACAAGAAGGATGTGGAAAAATTGGAAAGAGTCCAGTGGAGGGCAACAAAAATGATTAGGGGGCTGGAGCGCATGACTTATAAGGAGAGGCTAAGGGAATTGGGATTGTTTAGGCTGCAGAAGAGAAGAATGAGGGAGAATTTGATAGCTGCTTTCATCTACCTGAAAGGGGGTTCCAAAGAGGATGAATCTAGACTGTTCTCAGTGGTACCAGATGACAGAACAAGGAGTAATTGTCTCAAGTTGCAGTTGGGGAGATTTAGGTTGGATATTAGGAAAAACTTTTTCACTAGAAGGGTTGTGAAGCACTGGAATGGGTTACCTAGGGACGTGGTGGAATCTCCTTCCTTAGAGGTTTTTACGGTCAGGCTTGAGAAAGCCCTGGCTGGGATGATTTAGTTGGGGATTGGTCCTGCTTTGAGCAGGGGGTTGGACTAGATGACCTCCTGAGGTGCCTTCCAACCCTGATATTCTATGATTCTATGATAATCCATAATATGGGGTAGGGTCTCCTTAGCCTATCACCCAGGACTCAGTTCCCTCTGAGGGGGACAGAGGGTGCAGCAGGGTGGGGAACCTTGGCCCATGAGGGCCACAAAATCTTATCTCGACCCACAAAGGCCACTTGGTCACATGAGCCCAAGACCCATCACCAAAATCCCAGGACTTTTACCTCTGGGAACCATTCACTTATTCTCTTAACCCCACTGGAAACCGGCCGCAAGTTGCGACAAATAAGGAACACCATCCCAGTATCGCAGTTAGATACCACATGTGTTCCTGCTTAACCCGCTGTAACTTGCAGGTGCTGTGAGGAAAGCAAAAAACTCCTTGGTCTTCTGCAATTTGGCCCATTGGAGAAAAAATTCCTTCCTAACCAATTAAACAGATGATTGGCTAGACCCACAGCCTCTATCAGGCTGGGTTCCCATTCCTAGTTCGGGTGGGTAGGGTGGGCAGCTGGAAAGGAACTGAAAGCAGTCCTAAATGTGCTGGGCTAAATCCTGGGAGCTGGGCAATGCTCTCCAATCAGCACCCCTCTCCCTCTGCGTATTGTCCCTTGGCAAGTGCCTCATTCCTTTGCTACTGGGGCTATCCCTCTTTCAGTAGTGGCCCCATCAATTTCCCCACCTGCTGATGTGGGTGGGTGACACTACAAAGTGAGGTCCAAGTTGTGAAGCCACAGCTAGATTCTGACACTTTTCTTCAGGCTGAATAGCATCTTGCTATACAACTAGTTCCACTGAAGTCAGTGGGACCATTCATGGAGGAAGTTGCTGTCCATTGTGAGGAGTGACATCAGAATCTGTCCCAGGACAAGCAATTAGATAGATTGCATTGTGAGATGTAGAAGAGGGAAACCCCTGTTGTACCCAGTATGTGAAAATACAGTACAAAATTCCAAGGTGGATTTCAATATTGAAACCCAGAAATTTTTATAAACTTTCAAGATATCACTGAGATAACAGTAGCAATGTCCTGTCCAGATGAGTATTTCCAATAAACACCACTTTTGTACACTGTACATTCATTAACCTTTAGGTGAAAGCTCTCTCTCACTAGGGTGACTTTGTGATGGTTGCATGTAATTAAGTAGTAGGAGGGAGCCTGTGGTTTATTGTTGAAGGCTGATTGACTCTCGTTCTAAAGGACAGTGAGCCTGTAATGCAAAATTCTTGGTGAGCAATAGGAATGCAAATATCTGTGTAATTCCCACATGTATAGTTTAATTGATGTGGTTGTGGAGTGGGTAGAACAGAAACATCCACAGGAGTTTTCTCAACTCACTGCATCTGTGACTTGTTTCTATCATAGATAATAACATGACTAAGCTACACATGGCAATGTTTTGCTTGCACAGCTGACTTCTAATTTCAGGATATAAAGACAGGGAGAAGGAATGTGATGTCATTGGAATAAATAAAAGCATTTCTTGCAGGAATTAGTATTTTATTTTTATGTATCATTTATAAAGTAAAACAAATTGATTCAGTACTTTACAAACAGAACAGGCTCCGTTCTTACAGGCTGAGAGACAAAACTTGACAAGAAGAGACAAAGGGAAACTGTTTAAGTCAAGGAAGTTACCTTTTTTCTTTACCGATATTTTCTGTGTAAGCAGGGTTTTGAGGAGAAATTAAATTTCAAGGAGAGAATTGAAAGAGGGCATTTATGTGTATTGAAGTCAGTAAGGTCTCAACACCTCTAAAGATCTGATCATTGGTGTTTTTGCTTCTGGAGACTGTCCAAGCATTAGGGTCAAGTTCAGCATGTAACCAAGTGTATGAGTAGGAGATGAAGGGAACACTGAGGAAAGAGGATTGAGAGGAGGGTAGGAGGAAGTCACAATAGAGATAAAGATAGGGCCTTGAGGTAGAATGAAGAGAGAGGTGATAAAGCCAGGGAGGAAAAATCTACTGTAAACAGAGGAAGTGTTGAACAAGGTATGGATGAGACTCTATCAGTGGGGAAAGAGTAGATTTCAACATTATTTTACAGGAAGAAAAGACCAGACTTGGCACAAGCTTGGATTCAGCAGGAGAAAGAGTGAGGAGTTGAAGACGATGTATAGGTTGCAGTCCTAACATATTAGTGAGATAATCAAGTTGTTAATCAGAATATAGAAGTCATCTAATAAAGATATTAACAACACTTACCTCAGCTGTGAAAAGGCAGCACTAAGAGGCCCACAGTGAATTAATTTCTGACCCAAATTTGGGATGCTTTAAAATTGAAAGACTGTAGTGAAGATTTTCTTCCACATTCTCAATAGCAGTTTTTTAAATTCACCACTCTGGGGGCAAGCTAGTCATTTTGATTCTTCTTCGACTACTTGCTCATGTTGATTCCATTCTAGGTGTGTGCATGTGCACGGTTGTCAGAGACTTTTGCCTCAGCAGTATCCGTAGAGCCAACTGTGGTGCCCCCTTGAGTGCCTCATTCATGCGTCAGTATATCAGGCACCACCAGCCCTACGCCCTCTCAGTTCCTTCTTATCATCTGTGGTGGTTGGTTGGAGCGCCTCTTACCCTTGCTTTGCAAGTGGTCAGTGTTTTTTCTCCTACTTGTTGAACCTCGTGTTCCAGCAGTAAATAGTTTGTTTAATAGTAGATTAGTTAGTAAGTAGTGTTACACTCAGATTTTAGATGCCAATTATGTTACCTACAACTTTTGTCAAAATTTTAACTAAAGGGTAGACAAAGTTGTGACCCGCTCTAAAGGAATTACCAGAGTATTACCAGGGGGCTTGTCTCTGACCCGGAGAGGGCTCCCCAGGACAAGCTATTCTTGCTAACCCCTGAAAGAACATGGATACAGCCTTCCACTCAAGGATAGACACACGAGCAGTAATTCTTTGGAAACAGAAATAGTTTATTGAAGGAATTAGGTATTTACAGAAAAAGAAGAGATGAGTAAAGCAGGATAAAATGTAACGGAATTACATTTTAAAATAAAGCGGCACAGCAAATAAGAGACACAGGCGATATAACATATATAACAGTATGATCATTCCCTTAATACTGGCATTTAATATCCAATAAGCACTGGCCAAGTGACTACCGGATGTGTAGGGGAAGAACTCACTCAAACCACTGGCATCCAGCTTTATTTACAGGTGGAACCCACATATTCCTTAATAATAAATGGAGAATTACATTTACTTCTGTTACTCTTAAGTACCACTGAACTGTCAAAGGTCCTTCTGTTCTGTCTAAAAATGGAGATGTTGTCAGGAACATTGTCTTCCCTCAGGAAGCTGTCAGAGCTGGTTCTGGCGGGTGACTGAGGCAACAGCGGTTGCCCTCCAGCGGCAGTTACAGAGCTGCTGCTAATGAAGACTGTTGGTTTGGTTGCTATAGCAGCCGTTGTCAGGGCAACCTCAGGATTCTCCTGCTGCTGCTACTGCTACTGCTGCCTGAGGCTCCTTGCAGGCAGTGGCTTTTCAGAAAGTAACCACCACCCAAAGCCTTACAAGACTTCACCCAAAACCTGGCTAAACCTCTTTTCTTTCCAGGTAGATAGCTTCTTTTCTTCAGAGGAGTCTTGCAGCTTTTGTTCTTCTTAAGGATCCCAAACCCACTACAAGTTCAACGTGCTGGCTGTTGGCCTTATATACTGGTTGCTCTCGCAAGATCTGCTCATTAACATAATGTATTGGCCTGTCTCAGCCAATCAGCTTCCAGCTTTACAGCCCCTCCCCTATGACATCACATGGTCACATGTACCTACATGTGCTTGGTCACATTACCCACATGTGCTTGCCTGCCTAGCTTCACTCCCTATGATGCCATCTTGGATTCCAGAAGGTTTTAGAAGGTTTTAGAAAGTTCTGGAAGATCATTCCCTACTACTACGTCATCCCTATATCTGCCATTTTGGTCCGCTGTATTGGATCTTCTAAATTTAAACTATCACTAATTGCTACTTAATTAAAGTCTTAATCATAAAACTAACTACTTTATGCAAACCAAAGTGCCCTGATATAGTCACCACCTTAATTATGCCAGTTGGAAAGGTAAGATTTTTATGCTATTTGAACTCCTTCTGAGGTTCTTCTACAAGCCTCTATTTAAGGTGCTGTAAGGCATTCCTAAGCAGCTAAAAACAAAATCTCTCATTACAGTAGCAGGGATTTTGCCCCAAGCAGGACATGCCCCGGTCCCCGGGTTTTAAGCCCTGTTCTGACTGCAACAGGCCTAGGCCTGTTATTGACCCGCATGGTAGCTGTCTGAAGTGCCTGAGAGAATCTCACATTAAAGAGAAGTGTCACATCTGTAAGAACTTTTGTCTCAGGACACGGAAATAATATGACATTCATTTGAGGGCCCTCCTCATGGAGGCCGCTCTCCGTCTAGCCTCGGAGCTGGCCCGGCTGGACGCAATGCCAGGCACTTTGGCCTCGGTGCATAGCGCACCCCCAGCACTGGGCTTTTCCCAGCACTGATCCCCTTTGCCGGTGCCCAAGAAGAAGACTCAGAAGAGGGACCTAGCACCAAGCAAGTCGGATCAAGGGGCATTGGGCAAAGGACCCTGCTCAGGCCACCTGCCCATGCCTGAGCCGCAAGAGGGCATGCCCCCCATGGGGACCTACTACCCCCATAGGGGATCCGCCACCAACTCCAGAGAGCAGTTGGGGACCCAGGCTGATGGCGCAGTCAACACCCTCTCAGCCCCTGGCACCCAGGGAGCAACGGACTCTTCCACCACAGCTGGCATTGTGGTGCTGCAGCGTTCAGTGATGGACCTGGGGAAGGCTCCCTATGAGGGCAAGCCAGACGTAAAGGCCTCTCAGAAGGTGATTGAGTGCCACTGGTCTCCGGAGATGAGGCAGAGCCCTTTGTCGCTGCGTGCTTAGTCTCTGTGTCAGCCCAGGTCACTGGTTCACTGTTACAGATCACCAGCACCACACTCCCGGTCTCTGCCATCACGCCGGGCCTCACCCAGAGAGAGGTGCAAATTCCCTTGCAGTCAGCACCGGTCATCTTCGTGCTGACGGTCACCGTCACTGAGACCTCAGGGACTCTCCACAGCACAGTTCTGCTCCCCTGACTCCTGGCACCGGTCTGACCATTCGAGGCACCGGTGACTCGTGGCGATGGTTAGCTGCCAGACTCAGGTGTCGATGACCCCACCTTTGTCTCCGGAGAAGGATTTCTCTGGCACAGAGATGGCGTTCAGCCCCTCGCTGAAACAGCACCATCACAACTAGGCTCCGGAGGTTGCATTTGCTGCAGCAATGCCAACCTGGCAGCAGGGCCAATGGCCAGCACAATGGCCTTAGTGGAAGGAATACCTGGGGTATGCAATTTATGCTGATGCCCCCATCCCACCAGTCCTTGGTCACCATGTCAGATAAACCCCAGTTGGCACCAATGGCACCTGCGGCACCAGGCTCATTGCAGGAAGTGCTGGTGGGCGCTGAGGTGGAAGGACAGGTGCCCATCCCCAAAACCTGTTCCCTTGCGCGGGATGACGCCCTGTGCCCTTCCCCAGTGGTTCAGTCGTCCTCCTCCTCTCCAGACAAGATGGTGACAGGGCCCTCCTGTGCTAGTCCACTGGACAACTTAAAGGAGCACCAAGCCCTGCTCTGGCGGGTGGCCACTAACTTAGGTCTCAAGGCAGAAGTGACGGTGGAGCAATCAGATACTTTGTTCAATGTTGTCTCCGCATCTACCCCTGCACGTGTCGCGCTCCCAGTGCACAGAGGGCTCCTGAACATTGGCAAAGCCTTCTGGCAAACCCCATCCTCCATCCCGCCCACTTCCAAGAGATCTGAGAAAAGGTATTTTGTCCCCTCCAAGGGATTTGAATACTTACATACCCACCCACCCCTGGAGTTGTTGGTCGTGTTGGTGGCCAACAAAATGGACAAGCAAGGACATGCCAGTTCCACCTCCAAAAATAAGGAGGCCAAGAGACTGGACCTTTTTAGAAGAAAAATTTATTCCATGGCCAGTCTTCAGTTCTGGAACGTGAACCATCAGGCTCTTTTGAGGCATTATAATTTTAATTGATGGGACTCCCTCCACAAGTTTAAGGACTCCAGGCCCCAGGAGGCGGCCCAAGAGTTCTGGGCCCTTGTGGAAGAAGGTACTACAGCAGCTCAGTGCTCCCTCCAGATGGCCTGAGGATGCAGCTGATTCGGTGGCCAGGGTGGTCACCACAGCGGTGGTCATAAGGCACAGCTCCTGGCTTCAGACCACTGGCCTATCCCAGGAGATGTAGTCCTCCATACAAGACCTCCCATTAGATGGAGTGGGGCTGTTTTCAGATCAAATGGACATGAGGCTGCACAGTCTGAAAGACACTCGGGCCACCCTCTGCTCCGTGGGGATGCATATGCCTTAGTCTACGATGATGCCATTCTGGCTGCCTCCGCTGCCAAGGCCTTGGCAGCATCAGCAGGGATCTACGAGGAGAAGGGACACTGGGTTCAGTCACTGCCGCCCTTCCTCCTTCCGTTCTCCTGCACAACCTGCCCTGACAAAACACCACAGGGTCCAAAAGCGGGCGTTTTGAGGGTGTGCTCGAGAGCGACGCCCCAGTCACCTCACCGGATCCGCTCCATCTTTTCCTCAAGCTTCTCCATCCCTACCGTTTGGCCCGGTTGAGAGTCACCTCAGATCATGGGGTGCTAGAAATTGTGTTGCTGGGCTACATGCTTCAGTTTTTGGCCACCTCCCCTCTTCCCCATCCCTCTTCAGGGACCCTTCTCATGAGCATCTCCTTGTTCAGGAGGTAAACAACCTCCTACAACTGGGCAGTGGAGAAGGTCCCTCAGGAAATGAGAGGGAAAGGTTTCTACTCTTGCTATTTCCTGATCCCGAAAGCAAAAGAGGGCCTATGACCCATTTTGGACCTGCGATGACATAGGGAAGGGTAGGAGAGATGTCCTGGAGGCCAAATTTAGGCTGCTAGGAAAGAGACTGAAATCCAGGACCTCTATGGTGGCATTCTCGGAAATGCTTCCAGTTCCACGTGCAGGGCCAGGTAGGCAGGCAGAGCTTCAGAGACTCAATGCATGGATGCGACGATGGTGTAGAGAGGAGGGATTTAGATTTATTAGGAACTCAGGAAACTTTTGAGATAGGGAAAGCCTATACAGGAAGGATGGGCTCTACCTAAACCAAAGTGGATCCAGACTGCTGGCACTTAACATTAAAAAGGTTGCAGAGGAGTTTTTAAACTAAGAGATGGGAGAAAGCCGATTGCTGCAGAGGAGCATGTGGATTGGACAGAGACTTCTCTTAGAGGAGAGTCTATTGATAGAAAGCAACAGATAGTCCTGTGGCACCTTTAAGACTAACAGATGTATTGGAGCATAAGCTTTCGTGGGTGAATACCCACTTCGTCAGACGCATGTCTGATACTTGACACTCTATTGATAGAGATTCTCTAGGTTTTGGTCAGGAGGAGAGGATGGAAGATGATAAAGTATGGGCCAGATCAGACGAGAAACATTCACATAAAAAAGAATCTGACACATTAGAAAAGGGCAAACAAATAAACAGTGACAAGTTTTTAAAGTGCTTGTACACAAATGCTAGAAGTCTAAATAATAAGATGAGTGAACTAGAGTGCCTGATGTTAAAAGAGGATATTGATATAATAGGCACTCCTGGTGGAGTGAGGACAATCAGTGGGACACAATCATTCCGGGGTACAAAATATATTGGAAGGACAGAACAGGTCGTGCGGGGGCAGAGGGGAGTGCCACTATATGTGAAAGAAAATGTAGAATCAAATGAAATAAAAATCTTAAATGAAACCACATGTTCCATAGAATCTCGATGGATAGTAATTCCATGCTCTAATAAGAATATAATAGTAGGGATCTATTATTGACCACCTGACCAAGACAGTGATAGTGACAATGAAATACTAAGGGAGATTAGAGAGGATATCAAAATAAAGAACTCAATAATAGTGGGGGATTTCAATTATCCCCATATCGACTGGGTACATGTCACCTCAGGACGAAATGCAGAGACAAAATTTCTTGATACTTTAAATGACTGCTTCTTGGAGTAGCTGGTACAGGAACCCACAAGGGGAGAGGCAATTCTTGATTTAGTCCTGAGTGGAGCGCAGGATCTGGTCCAAGAGGTAAGTATAACAGGAGTTCTTGGAAATAGTGACCATAATATAACAACATTTAACATTCCTGTGGTGGGAAGAACACCTCAACAGCCCAACACTGTGGCATTTAATTTCAGAAAGGGGAACTATGCAAAAATGAGGAGGTTAAACAGAAATTAAAAGGTACAGTGACTAGAGTGAAATCCCTGCAAGCTGCATGGACACTTTTCAAAGACACCATAATAGAAGCCCAACTTAAAAGTATACCCCAAATTAAAAAACACAGTAAAAGAACTAAAAAAGAGCCACCATGGCTTAACAACCATGTAAAAGAAGCAGCAAGAGATAAAAAGGCAGCTTTTAAAAAGTGGAAGTCAAATCTTAGTGAGGTAAATAGAAAAGAGCATAAACACTGCCAAATTGATTGTAAAAATGCAATAAGAAAAGCCAAAAAGGAGTTTGAAGAACAGCTAGCCAAAAACTCCAAATGTAATAACAAAATGTTTTTTAAGTACATCAGAAGCAGGAAGCCTGCTAAATAACCAGTGGGGCCCCTGGACGATCAAGATAGAAAAGGAGCACTTACAGATGATATAGTCATTGCGGAGAAACTAAATGAATTCTTTGCTTCAGTCTTCACAGTTGAGGATGTTAGGGAGATTCCCAAACCTGAGCCGTCCTTTGTAGGTGACAAATCTGAGGAATTGTCACAGATTGAAGTGTCACTAGAGGAGGTTTTGGAATTAATTGATAAACTTAACAGTAACAAGTCACCGGGACCAGATGGCATTCACCCAAGAGTTCTGAAAGAACTCAAATGTGAAATTGCGGAATTATTAACTACGGTTTGTAACCTGTCCTTTAAATCAGCTTCTGTACACAATGACTGGAAGATAGCTAATGTAATGCCAATATTTAAAAAGGGCTCTAGAGGTGATCCCGGCAATTACAGACCAGTAAGTCTAACATCAGTACCGAGCAAATTAATTGAAACAATAGAAAGAATAAAATTGTCAGACACATAGCAGATCAAGTGCAGAGCAGCCTCCATCTGCTGCGGTCCACATGCTGTGACCTGGGCTTGTTAGTAAATGAAAATAAATCAACCCTCATACCCGTGCAATGGATAGAGTTTATCGGAGCAGTTCTCAATTTCATGCATTCCTTCTGGAGAACCGTTTCCGAGCAGGCGTGGTTGGCGTCGGTCTACATCCACAACAGGCATGACCTGGACCTGGTAGTCCAGGTGCCAGACCACATCTGGGCATCACTGGCATGGTGGTTGGACCCTGCATTGGTGTTGCAGCGATTCCCCTTCGCGGCCGCGGCCCCTTTGCTAACTCTGGTGTCCAACACCTTGGGCCTGTGCTGGGGAGCCCACCTCGGCAAATTTAGTACACAGGGCTGCTAGTCGGAGGTCGACCGCTCCTTCCACATAAATGTCAGAGAGTTCAGGGTGGTTCACCTGGCCTGCCAGGCTATTCGGTCCCAGTTACAAGGACCAGTGGTTCAAGTCCTGATGGACAAGACCGCCATGATGTTTAATATCAACAAGCAGGGTGGAGCCAAGTTATCAGCCCTCTGCCAGGAAGCCCTCAAACTATGGGACTTTTGTGTGCAACATGCCATTCATTTTGTGGCAGGGCACCTCCCCGGAACCAGAAACTTATTGGCAGATTGCCTCAGCAGAACCTTCTTGTCTCACCACAAGTGGTCTCTCCACCCCGATGTGGTCGACCAGATCTTCCAAAAGTGGGGGTCTCCCCAGGTGGACTTGTTCGTGACTCACCAGAACAGGAAGTGCCAGCTGTTCTGCTCGTTTTGCAGGGTTGATAGGGGCTCCTTTTCGGACATCTTTCTACTACCTTGGTCGGGGGCTCTGATGTGCACAAAGTCCTCATGAAGATCACTCTGGACAAGGCCAAGATTATCCTGATAACCCTGGCTTGGCCTCTCCAGCACTGGTTCGACACACTCATGGACCTGTCGGTGATGAATCCGCTTCAGCTGCTCCTCTGGCCAGATCTCCTGTCGCAGAATCATGGCTGGCTCCTCCCTCTAGGGAGAGAGTGAGAGAACAAACACATGACAGATGTGTAGTCATGTTGCTTAATGCACTATTGGAAAGTGCTCAGGTACTATGGTGATGAGTGTGTAGGACTTAAGATTTTCAGTTATATCCAATAAACACTGGAAAAACACTGGAAATGGTTACTTCTATCTAGGGGCTTGTCTACACAGAGTAGTAATGTGGACTATGGGAGTGTGATTTCTAAAGCATAGAAACATGTTGTGCATTAATTTGTTCACATAGACCCTGCTGGTGCCTACTAAAGATTTCCGAGTGCACTTTAATGTAGTGCTGTTTGAAACACTCCAAGCATCCTGGTAGGCTGTCTGCCTCTGTGCGCAGCTCAGCCTCCCAGCTAAGAAGCATTTAATTCAGGGTAACAAATACTCAAACTAATATCCAACTAATATCTCAACAAATCAGCCCTTCCTCTGGACTCTTCAAACTCCTTGCTCAGCAGTGGAGCAGGTAGCCTCTCAATTCACTGGGTGTAGTGTACTAAACTGCCGAGGGACTGATGACCATCTGCAGCAGCGCTCTTCACCTGGGCACTGCAACCCTAGTCCTGATGTGGTGAAAAGGGGAGGCCCCAAGGTGTGTATATGTGTGGGGAGGGGCTGGAGAGTGTCTCTGCTTCCACAAGAGTGAGCCTGCCCTGCACTTACCCCATAGCAGTGGCTCCTGTCAGAAGGGGCTAGGCCCATCTTCCTTCTCTGGGCATTGTGATCTGGTGCATTGGGTCACAGTGCCACTCAGGTTTGGTCCAGCCACCATCAGTGATGCTGTGACCCAGTGCACTAGCTTGGAACGCCCGAAGCTGGGTCCACTCCAATAAGACAGGAGCTGCTGCTGCAGGGGTGGGTTCATGATTTCTGTTGGTGCAATTGAACCCATGAACCCCCACTAAAGCCACCCCTGTTTCTTAGTTACTCTGGAGTCTTCTCCCCAGCTCCGGTATTTGAGCCCTGGCCCCTGAGACTGAGTCTCCCTGAGGTAGCTGTTCTCCTGCACACTCTGGCTCAGGTTCCTTCACAGGATTCCCTCTGCTTCATGTGGCTCCTCCCTTCAGATTGAACTCTCTCCCTTCCAGGATGCCCAGATGGCCATTAACTTATCACCTGATGCCTCAATTCCAGCCCCTCTGGCTGAGAAGGAACTAATTAATTACAGCACAGGTGCAGTAGATGTAACTAATTGGTTGTTAACTCTTTCTATCCTGTGATTAGGTTTTCATCTTATCACGTGGCCCCAGTGCCACAGAGCCATAACAAAGAGATGGTCCCTGCCATGAAGGGTTTACAGTCTCAGTATAAATCTTTACAGTTACAACCTCTGCTTTTCACTGTCGCTATGGAATTCTTTGCCCAAGCAATATGGCAGGAGTTACAGAAGTTACTGATATAACACACAAAGTTGTACAATATGTTCATAATACTATGTTTTTAAAATATAACTAATCCTATTTCAAATCCGTTAATGGATCTTTGCAGCTGTCTTGGAAAATATCTGGGCTTTAATGGAATTTGCAGGAAAGGGGGAGCCTTAGCAATCTCCGTTCCTCAAACTAATTTCAGTGCTTTAAAAGAGAAGTGTCCCTATGCAAAGCAATGAAACACTGTGGAGTTCAGATCACTGACTCTTTCATTTAAATTAGAGCTCTCATCTTGCTATACTGAATAAAGAGCTTGGACACTGCAGGTCACATCTTTCATGGTACCATGAATAACCAGGTTTAAAAATGAATATTTAGTCTAGTCTTATTTATCTGTTTTTGATCCTTCCAGTTTCTTTTTTAACCGTATTAAACACATAATTAAATTTACATGGGCTAATAGCTGCACCAAAATCAGTGAAGACTGCTTTTGGCAGATATAAGAAAATGGAAGATTAGCCATGCCCTACATTTGTATTACTATTTTCTAGCTTCATAAACAAACACTCTTTGATTTCTATTGTTTTAACTCTCAACAAGAGTGGACTGAAATGGAGATATATGGTCCCTAATTTTATTTTAAATATATGGGGCCAGATTTTCAAAAGAGCTGAGACCTTTGGATGCTGAGTTCTTGAAAATAAAGGTAGTTGGAAAACCTCTCTAGATAGCTGCTTGCTTAATACCACAAGGATACCCGTCAATATGTCCCCTGTAATTTTCTGTTCTGTTCCTCCAGAGAGAGGTTCCTGTTAGGTGAGTATCTGATAACAATTCAGTGCTTCTTGTCAGGTTGAAAGCCTTCTGGTTCTCTTTGCCCTCTTGGTCACAAATTACTAGTTGGATTCTTTAGTTTCAACTTTCTCTAGTTCTCTTATCATCCATCCTTCCCTTGTGGTGCCTGTAGCAGGGATTTCTGAATCTGGATGCCCAGAAAGTCTTCAGTTTCTGGGATGCTGCACAGTGTTGATATTTATGCTTCCAAACCACATACGTTCTTCTCCAGTATGGCCACCAACTTACACTTCATACACCAGAAAACTCTTCTGTCTTATGGCAGAAAGGAAAACATAGCTTATCCAAGGCAGGCTGTAGCAGTGGTTCCCTCATCATCCATATCCACTCCCTGGTGCAGAGCCATATCTAAGTAGAAGGAACACTCCATCTCCAAACTCTTCTGAAACTGTCCTGTTTGCCCCTTTGTTTACCTGGCAACTGACTTATATGCTAAACCTTGCTGCTTAGCTCCATCCTTTTGCTGACATAGAGAGATTAGTCTCTGAGTTCAAACAGGGATTCTTATCATACAGCCAAGGGTTTGAGCCACATACTGCTCACAGAGATGTGAACAAACAGAACATTCAACAGTGTTCTGGAAGTAAATACAAAATCATGGCTGATAAAATTTGCAGCTGACCCAAAGATTGGTGAAGTAGTAAATAAAGATGTCAGGACAGTTATACTGAGCAATCTGTATCAGTTGGTAACATGGGCCCTTTAACCAAACACATTTTTAATACAGGCAAATGCAAATTTATACATCTAGGAATGAGGAACACAGGCCATACCTAAAGAATAGGGGACTGTATACTGGAAATAGGGTGACCAGATGTCCCAATTTTATAGAGACAGTCTCGATATTCAGGGCTTTTTCTTATATAGGTGCCTATTACCGCCCACCCTGTCCCAATTTTTTACACTGGCTATGGTCACCTGGAAAGTGGTGACTTTGATAAGGATTTAGGGGTCATAGTGGACAAGCAACTCAATGTTGAGCTCTCAGTGCGATGCTGGGACATAAATGGCTAATGTGATCCTTGGATGCATAAACAGGGGAGTAGGAGTAGGGAGGTGATTTTCCTCTGTATACAGCAGTGGTGAGACCAATGCTGGAATACTGCATACATACAGTTCTGGTGTCCACACTTTTAAAAGGCTATTAAAAAATTGGAGAGGGGGCAGAAGACAGCCACAAAAATGATTCAGAGGCTGGAGAAAATGCCTTATAGGAAGAGCCTATTAAAGAGATCAGTCTGTTTAACTTATGAAAAAGAAGACTGAGAAATGACTTGATAACAGTGGGTAAGGACTTTCATGGGAAGAAAATACCGGGTACTAATGGGCTTTTTAATCTTGAAGAGAAAAGCATAATAAGAACTAATGGCTGGAAGCTGAAGCCAAACAAATTCAAATTAGAAATAAGGCACAAATTTTAAACAGTGACAATGATTTAACCACTGGAATAAACTACCAATGGAAACGGGGGATTCTCAATTTCTTGATGTTTTCAGATGAAGACTGGATATCTTTCTTTATGCCTTAGCCAACACAAGTTATGCTGAAGTCAAATACAAGTGATTGGACTCAATACAGGGGAATTGGGTGAAACGTATGACCTGTGTTATACAAGGGGCCTGACGAGATAGATGATCTAATGGTCCTGTCTGTCCTTAAACTCTATGAATCTATGAAATGTCAAACCAGAACCAGCTGGGTGGAGCTGGTTGAAATTGTAAAGGGTTTTTTAAAAATAGCCCTTTAATTGACAGTATCAAAATAGTGATTGAAATTTTTCATATACTGAAAAATTGGAATTGCTGCTTGTTGCAGCTTCCTGTGGTTTTTTAATTCAGTGAGACATGAATGCAGCTGTGTCATCGTGAATGGTGAACCTTTAAGACTAACAGATGTATTGGAGCACGAAAGCTTATGCTCCAATACATCTCTTAGGGTATGTCTACACTACGAAATTAGTTCGAATTTATAGAAGCCGGTTTTATTGAAATCGGTTGTATACAGCCGATTGTGTATGTCCACACAATAAAATGCTCTAGGTGCTCTAGTCGGCAGACCGCGTCCACAGTACGAGGCTAGCGTCGACTTCCGGAGCATTGCACTATGGGTAGCTATCCCACAGCTATCCCACAGTTCCCGCAGTCTCTGCCGCCCCTTGGAATTCTGGGTTGAGATCCCAATGCCCGGATGATGCAAAACAGTGTCGCGGGCGGTTCTGGGTACATGTCGTCAGGCCCCTCCCCCCTCGTCACAGCAACGGCAGACAATAGATTCGCGCCTTTTTACCTGGGTTACCTGTGCAGACAACATACCACGGCAAGCATGGAGCCCGCTCAGCTCAGCTGAGCTCACCGTCACCATATGTCCTCTGGGTGCCGGCAGACGTGGGACTGCATTGCTACACAGCAGCAGCTGCTAACTGCCTTTTGGCGGTAGACGGTGTAGCATGAGTGATAGCCGTGGGGCTGGCAGCCGTAGTGCTGCATTGCACCAGCCCCTTGCAGGCGATGGTATATTATGACTGGTACCCGTCGTCGTCGTACTGGTATGGCTGTCAATCATGGCCACCTGGGCAGACATGCTACTGTTTCGATGATGACGGTTACCAGTCATAATATACTATTTTCTGCCAATTGCCCAATATTGTCTGCTAAGCACCCAGAAGAGGCCGAGGGCGATGCTGGGTGCTGGCGGACGTGGGGCTGGCAGACGTGGGGCTGCATTGCTACACAGCAGCAGCCCCTTGCCTTTTGGCAGATGATGGCATATTATGATTGGTATCCGTCATCGTCATACTGGTATGGCTGTCACTCATGCTGCAGCGTCGGCTGCCACCTTAAGATGTAAAAAATAGATTTGTTCTGTGTTCATTTGCTTCCCCTTCCTCCGTGAAATCAACGGCCTGCTAAGCCCAGGGTTTCCAGTTTAATCTTTGGGGGGACCATTCTGTGTGACAGTTGTTTGTGTTTCTCCCTGTTCCTGTACCTGTACGCCATGTCGTCACTCGGCCCTCCCTCCCTCCCGCCCTCCTTCTCCTGGTCCATCAGATACTACTTTCGCGCCTTTTTTCTGACCAGGCGCCATAGCTAGCACTGGGATCATGGAGCCCGCTCAGATCACCGCGGCAATTATGAGCACTATGAACACCACGCGCATTGTCCTGGAGTACATGCAGAGCCAGAACATGCCAAGGCGAAACCCGGACCAGGCGAGGAGGCGATTGCAGCGCGGCGACGAGAGTGATGAGGAAATTGACATGGCCATAGACCTCTCACAAGGCACAGGCCCCAGCAATGTGGAAATCATGGTGTTACTGGGGCAGGTTGATACCGTGGAACGCCGATTCTGGGCCCGGGAAACAAGCACAGACTGGTGGGACCGCATCGTGCTGCAGGTATGGGACGATTCCCAGTGGCTGCGAAACTTTCGCATGCGTAAGGGCACTTTCATGGAACTTTGTGACTTGCTTTCCCCTGCCCTGAAACGCCAGGATACCAAGATGAGAGCAGCCCTCACAGTTGAGAAGCGAGTGGCAATAGCCCTGTGGAAGCTTGCAACGCCAGACAGCTACCGGTCAGTCGGGAATCAATTTGGAGTGGGCAAATCTACTGTGGGGGCTGCTGTGATCCAATTTGCCAGGGCAATGAAAGACCTGGTGATAGCAAGGGTAGTGACTCTGGGCAACGTGCAGTCAATAGTGGATGGTTTTGCTGAAATGGGATTCCCAAACTGTGGCGGGGCCATAGACGGAACCCATATCCCTATCTTGTCACCGGAGCACCAAGCCACCGACTACATAAACCGCAAGGGGTACTTTTCAATGCTGCTGCAAGCCCTGGTGGATCACAAGGGACGTTTCACCAACATCAACGTGGGATGGCCGGGAAAGGTACATGATGCTCGCGTCTTCAGGAACTCTGCTCTGTTTCGAAAGCTGGAGGAAGGGACTTTCTTCCCGGACCAGAAAGTGACCATTGGGGATGTTGAAATGCCTATCGTGATCCTTGGGGACCCAGCCTACCCCTTAATGCCATGGCTCATGAAGCCATACACAGGCAGCCTGGACAGGAGTCAGGACCTGTTCAACTACAGGCTGAGCAAGTGCCGAATGGTGGTGGAATGTGCATTTGGACGTTTAAAAGCGCGCTGGCGCAGCTTACTGACTCGCTCAGACCTCAGCGAAAAGAATATCCCCATTGTTATTGCTGCTTGCTGTGCGCTCCACAATATCTGTGAGAGTAAGGGGGAGACATTTATGGCGGGGTGGGAGGTTGAGGCAACTCGCCTGGCCGCTGATTACGCGCAGCCAGACACCAGGGCGGTTAGAGGAGCACAGCAGGGCGCGGTGCGCATCAGAGAAGCTTTGAAAACGAGTTTTGTGACTGGCCAGGCTACTGTGTGAAACTTCTGTTTGTTTCTCCTTGATGAACCCTCCAACCCCCCCCCCGACCCGGTTCACTCTACTTCCCTGTAAACCAACCACCCCACCCCACCCTCCCCTCCCCTCCCGCTTGCAGAGGCAATAAAGTCATTGTTTTTTCACATTCATGCATTCTTTATTAGTTCCTTACAGAGGTAGGGGGATAATTGCCAAGGTAGCAGGGATGGGTGGGGGAGGAGGGATGGAAAAGGACACACTGCATTTTAAAACTTTAACTCTTATTGAAGCCCAGCCTTCTGATGCTTGGGCGATCATCTGGGGTGGAGTGACTGGGTGGACGGAGGCCCCCCCACCGTGTTCTTGGGCGTCTGGGTGACGAGGCTATGGAACTTGGGGAGGAGGGCTGTTGGTTACACAGGGGCTGTAGCGGCGGTCTCTGCTCCTGCTGCCTTTCCTGCAACTCAACCATACGCTCGAGCATATCACTTTGATGCTCCAGCAGACGGAGCATTGCCTCTTGCCGTCTGTCTGCAAGCTGACGCCACCTATCGTCTTCAGCCCGCCACCTCTCCTCTCGTTCATGTTGGACTTTTCTCATCTCCGACATTGACTGCCTCCACGCATTCTGCTGTGCTCTATCAGCGTGGGAGGACATCTGCAGCTCCGTGAACATCTCGTCCCTCGTCTTACGTTTTCTCTTTCTAATGTTCACGAGCCTCTGCGAAGGAGAAACATTTGCAGCTGGTGGAGGAGAAGGGAGAGGTGGTTAAAAAAGACACATTTTAGGGAACAATGGGTACACTCTTTCATTACAAGGTCGCATATTTCGGCTTGCAGGCAGCCATCGTAGGCCACAGTGTTTTGGCTTATTTAACCTTCTTAACATGCGGGAAAGGTTGCAAACAGCAGCGCATTTCCCATCTCAAGGATGAATTGGGTTGTCCATTTAAAATGGGGTTTCAATGTAAAAGGAGGGGGCTGCGGTTTCCCGGTTAACATGCGGCACAAACACAAGTAAACCACCCCCCCCACACACACACACACGATTCTCTGGGATGATCACTTCACCCCTCCCCCCCACCGCGTGGTTAACAGCGGGGAACATTTCTGGTCCGAATAGCAGGAACGGGCGCCTCTGAATGTCCCCCTTAATAAAATCACCCCATTTCAACCAGGAGAGCTTTCTGGAGATGTCCCTGGAGGATTTCCGCTCCATCCCCATACACGTTAACAGACTTGCTTGCTTTTTTTTGTAATGTTTACAAATATTTACAAAGTTACACTCACCAGAGGTCTCCTGTGTGCCCTGAGGGTCTTGGGTGAGTTCGGGGGTTACTGGTTCCAGGTCCAGTGTCACAAACATATCCTGGCTGTTGGGGAAACCGGTTTCTCCGCTTCCTTGCTGCTGTGAGCTACCTACAGTACCTCCATCGTCATCTTCCTCGTTCCCCGAACCGTCTTCCCTGTGTGTTTCTCCAGTGAGAGAGTCATAGCACACGGTTGGGGTAGTGGTGGCTGCACCCCCTAGGATCGCATGCAGCTCCGCGTAGTAGCGGCAAGTTTGCGGCTCTGCCCCGGACCTTCCGTTTGCTTCTCTGGCTTTGTGGTAGGCTTGCCTTAGCTCCTTAATTTTCACGCGGCACTGCTGTGTGTCCCTGTTATGGCCTCGGTCCTTCATGGCCTTGGAGATCTTTTCTAATACTTTTCCATTTCTTTTACTGCTACGGAGTTCAGCTATCACTGCTTCATCTCCCCATATGGCGAGCAGATCTCGTACCTCCCGTTCGGTCCATGCTGGAGCTCTTTTGCGATCCTGGGAGGACTCCATGACGGTTACCTGTGCTGATGAGCTCTGCGTGGTCACCTGTGCTCTCCACGCTGGGCAAACAGGAAATGAAATTCAAACCTTCGCGGGTCTTTTCCTGTCTACCTGGTCAGTGCATCTGAGTTGAGAGCGCTGTCCAGAGCGGTCACAATGAAGCACTGTGGGATAGCTCCCGGAGGCCAATAACATCGAATTCCGTCCACACTACCCCAATTCCGACCCGCAAAGGCCGGTTTTATCGCTAATCCCCTCGTCGGAGGTGGTGTAAAGAAACCGGTTTAAAGGGCCCTTTAAGTCGAAAGAAAGGGCCTCGTTGTGTGGACGTGTCCAGGCTTAATTCGGTTTAACGCTGCTAAAGTCGACCTAAACCCGTAGTGTAGACCAGGCCTTAGTCTTAAAGGTGCCACAGGACTCTCTGTTGCTTTTTACAGATCCAGATTAACACGGCTACCCCTCTGATACTTGTCTACCTGGGAGCTCTTCTGATCTTCCAGCTGTTCAAGCAGCCCATTCATCCCACAAGCATTCCAGGACGGAGGGGGAGGGGAAAAGCCACTTCACAGGTATTCAAAGAGGGAGAGGAGACAAAAGCGGGGGGGGGGGGGGGGGGGGGGGGGAGGTGTAACAGACCTTTTGAGCATACAGGTTATATATAACATACAGATCACTGTTGCTCCTACAAGATACACATACAGACATGAGAGGAAGGGCTGTACTTAGGTGACCTGATCATTGTAGGTTATGGCAACTGTTGTATTTCATGTTGGTACAGTACCTGTCACAAGGGAGGTCCCTCCCCCAATTCAGGCTTCCAGATGCTACTGCAATGCAAGTAAATAATAATCTTCAAGAGCACAGAAGAAATTTACCATTTTGTATTTAAAATAATTACATTGTGACAAGTGATTGGTGAACCCCAAAGAGGTTGATTTAATATGGATAAGCACCCAAAACTCTGGTACATATTCATGGCCTGATTCTCCACTGGTGACAGCAGCACTTTGCTCCCATTTTGCCCGAGTGTAAAGGACTATACAAGGTGTAAGGCAGTGGATAATCCTGCCCTTAGAGTTTATATGAATTTGTTTGATTAAGAAACTGGACTATGCGAGATCTTTTAGACTAAAGTTTACCAAACCCTTTCAAACTTCAAAGTACAGGTGCAGTTTTACTGTACAATAGAAAGAGAACCCCAGTGAATGAAAATTTTGTTTTAAGGGACATCGTTAGATTGTATACAATTTAATGTAGCTGGACTCAGAAGAATTAGCCTTGTGTAATATATGAATAGTTTATGAAAAGGCCTTGTTTGGAAAGGAAGAGCTTGAACGGGATTCAAGGTTTCTCTTTGTAAAAAGAGTACAGTGAATGGTGGATTGGGTAGGAAAATATAGATATATACAAAACGAACAGTCTCAAAGAAGAGGTGATATAGAGATTTATTATCGCAAGAATGTCCATATGGACAAGTGACCTGTGACTGTAGACTGACAACTACACATAAGAGGTCTCTAACACTATGAATCTGGCACCTACTTTTAAGAGGCCTCTGATACTATGAGACTTAGGATGTGTTTAAATTGCAATCAGAGGGTGTGAATGCAGCTTGTATAGATATACTCAAACTAGCTTTAATCTAGCTAGTTTCGGTATCAGAGTAGGGAAGACATGGCAGCATGTGCTTCAGCATGGGCTAGCCCTGTGAGTAATTACCCAGGTTCTGAGTTGGCTTGTACAACTGGCACTGAAACCCATGTTGCCATGGCGTCACTGCTTTGGTACCCAAGCTAGATAATTAAGCTAGCTCTGGTATGTCTACTCAAGTTGCAGTTATACCCCATGCTTGCTGTATAGATATACTCACTGTAGAAACTTTGCTGTCATTCTTCCCATCCCTTACGTTACTCACAAGGTGCTTCTTCACTTTGATCTCGTTTCATGCATCCACCTTCTCTGCTAGCATAGGTGAAGCGCAGTACTGCACATCATGCCTTGCAGTTTGGCAACAGTTATTATGATACTGGAAATTACTTCATAGCAGTGTGAATAGCAGTAGGATAAACCTTGGTTCCCCTTAGCCATGACCTGGTCTCTTAGCAGTGCTGGTTGCAAAACAGGAAAATGATTTCCTGAATATTTTCTACATTGTTTTCATTTTGCAGGCTTCCATTTTCAGAAATTCTTTCTGCAATGTTTTAGTGATTTTTTTAAAAAAATCAAAATCATGATTTTGTATTGCTTCTTGAGAACTAAGGCTGGTCAGATTTTTTTTCCTTGCAGAAAATTTCAACAAAAATGAAGGGAAAAAATCATTTGTATCAAAAATGTCAATGGACAATGTTGTCTCTTTATTGAAAAAACAAAAGTGAGTCAGAAACTCTCCATGGAAATTGCCATTGCACCTAAAACCCAATTTTCTGTTAAAAATTTTTTTTGACAGAAACTATACAACCAGCTTTACTGCAAACTATTCCCCCCCTCTTCCCAGCAAACAAACACTAGAGAGAACAACTTTGATTAAATAATGTTCTGGGAAATCTTTTTGGCTCAGTGTTTTGTTTGTAAAAGCCATTTTTAGATTAATATTTTTCATGTGAAAAATGATGCACAGTTCTGTCTCTGAGTGAATAACAAAATCATGTCCCGACTAGAGCAGAGCCAGCTGGTTCAGATAAAATAAGAACCAATCCAAATCTTCATCTCTCTCTAGTGTAATCAAACCTGAACTGCCCCAGGTATCCCTATTGTAGCAAGGGCTCCATAGAAAAAGTAATACAATTTCTTGCTGTATTACTTCCTTTTTCTGAGGAAATTGTCTCCTTTTCTTGCCCCAATCCCATTCTGCAAATTATCCCAGTCCATGTTTCCTGCTGCCATGAGGAATTTGGACCCATAGACTGTGCCCCTCAGCTTCCTGACAAGTTCAAGGAACAGAAACTTCTAATAGTTTTAGTCTAACAGTCTAATGGTCTATTTTTAGATCTTGTCTGTTGTCCTTTGAGTAAAGCAGAAGCTGGTGTCAGTATATAGCTGGTTTCTTGGGGCAAAGTTCAGGAGTTGTAAAAATCTACAAAAATACTGTACATTTCTGGGGAAAAAAACAAGTAAAACATCCTCCTAATTCTTCTACATAAGAACAAACCAAGGTCCCGATCTTGCAGCTAGTTGTGTGTGGGCAGAGCCATTGAAGACTGTAAGTGCAGAGCTCCACGGAATTCACTGGGGTTCACCAGGGCCCAGGGGTCCACCTGCAGGCATCGCATCTAAAAATTGGAGCTTAAGGCCCTGATCCCACAATCAGAACCATGTGGATGGACCCTTGTACCAGTATAGAGTTTCAGTGAATTCAATAATGAACCCTCAAAAGAGAGAGATTGAGAACATTTGGAAAACCATCACAGGTATTTGGGGGAGGTCAGTAATAAGTTGCCTCTAGAGATGTCTAACAGTTCACTTGAAGAAGTACTAGCAATCAATGAGAAATCTTTCCACTGACAGCAAAAGGTTTTTAACAAGGCTTTCAAAGCAATCTACCCCAACAATGCAGGTCAGCACAGGTGGATTTACTGTCTGAAGTTGATCCAGCTTGGCAAGGGTTAGTCCATTTTTTTAAAGAATAATTTTATTTTGTCTTCTGAAGTGTCATCTGATTGTGACTGGATTTTTAAGATTAACAAACCAGACAGCGATGCTGTAGTTTAATTAAGGGTATAAAGTTTTAGTGCTCTCTGATGTGACTCGAGCAAGTATAACCTATAGGAAAAAGTTCTGGATCTTTCAACCAGAAATAAAACATATCAATGGAGAATTTGGAGTTTTATATTCTTCTCACTATTGGATTAAGGGGAATAATTGAGGTTTATTTTGTGATCCCTATGAAGGTGCAGACTTTGAGGGAGAAACTGGCTAAACACTTTAGTTATTTTTCTGCGTTTAAAACAATATTAGGCAGGGCTGATGAGAAAAGATACTTAGGGACACTTCCTAAATCTAGATTAAATCTAGAATAAAATCACAATAAATTGGGACAAAGGGAAAGATGTCTGTGCGTAGTTCTATTCTATTTCACTTTATTGACACCCCTAAATCTGATTCAACTACTAAATTGTTACTACTTCTATAAATGATGGGGAGAGAAGTCAGAAGAGAGCTCCTCATATAAAGCTCGAATGTTATGAGCTGGCCCCATCTTACCTGAAATTGCCGAAGTCCATTCAAATCCAAGTTGTTTCTTGATTCCATTCTGGCTGCCCTCTTCTGACCCAGTGCATTATGTTATACCCTACAATCCATGCAGTGCAAGACTTGCATCATCCATGGAATAACTTCTGCCAAGATAAGGAGAGACAAGGTGGGTGAGGTAATATCTTTCACTGGTCCAGCTTCTCTTGGTGCGAGAGACAAGTTTTCGAGCTTACACAGAGCTCTAAAATCCTGGGATCAACACTGAATACAAAAATGAGAAAAGAAGAGAAATACAGGTTAACACACTGGTGTCTGAAAATGGCTTACCAGCCTGTTAAAAGCACCCTCAGTGCCACAGACAGATGCCCTAAGTCAGTGGCTTTCAACCTGTGGTCTGCAAACTATGTCTAAGATTTCTAAAGGGATCTGCACCTCTATTCAAAATTTTGTAGGGGTCTGCAAATGAAAAAAGGTTGAAAACCACTGGCCTAAATCCTCTAGTACAGGCTGATGTGGCAATGTCTGTCTTAAAAGAGTGAGTACCCCAAAGCATTGTGTGTGGTAATGAGACGGGCATTGGAAGGCTGTCTAAGAAGTGGCTTTGGGTTACGATTGCCATGGAAAGAGAGAAACCGCTCTCCAAAGAGACCGTAGGAAAGGTAATACTTGATTGCAGCAGGCAGACTCCATGTGGCACCTCAACAAATCCATGTGTGATCCTACCCATTTCTGATATGCCTTGTAAAGCTACAGATGCAACTCTGAGTGTTCTAGACCCAAATGCAAGTTTGTATGAGTAACTATTCCTGGGGGAATGTTTTGAAGTACAGTATTCATCCAGCTTGCCTGCAGTCCCTGGAGATGAACTGGCACAGATAAGTCATTCATTCCCTTACGGAGGGCTGGCTTTTGGCTACCTGCAGCTGGTCCAAGCCTCTGTCCAACCCAGGCATAACCCAGCTTGTCACCCTTTCGTTGGATGTGGCTGATTGGCCAGAGATTATTATGGTGGTGTTTTTTATTTCTATTACAATAGCACCTGAGATCCCAATGAAGGATCAGGAACTATTGTGTTTGGCACTGGTCAGATAAATAACAAGACAGTTCCTGCCCCAGAGAGCTTACAGTCTAGGTATCAGACAGGACACAGCTAGTGGACAAAGCAGACAGAATCCAGGAAGGTGGGAAGATGAGATAACAAAGAGTGCCAGATTAAGGCATTGTAAAGTCCTCTATGGCCCTTCACCCAGGGCCCCACCATTGTACCCTAGGCCATTGCCCCTGCTTGGACTGGTGTTGGCAGAGGGCTTCCTCTTGTGCCCAAGAAGCAGGGGAAACAGTATGGGTTCCCCTTCTTCTCTGTACGGATACCACCAGCCGCACCCAATTTTTACTCCAGCAGCAGGAATGTATCTGAGTGAGAGGGCTGGGTCCACTGCATTTTCCTGATCTTTCTCCTGCCATTCAGAGTCCTCTGCAAGGGTGTGTTTGGCAGAGGCCCCCAGAAAGGTAGAGTTGGAATTGATATCCCATGAAGATGAGTGGGGTAGTTCATACCTCTTTGAGATTTCGGTTCAGGCTGTCTGCAGATTCAGGCATACTCTACAATATCGGTTATACTTGGTCTAAGCCTTTCTCTGCACCCATGAAAATTACTTTTTTTTTTAAGTGAAAAATCTTATCTCCTGATGTACTTGCTTGACTTAAGGGACTGAGGTCCCAGACATAGGATTTAATTTGGCCCCAGGGACAAAATGAACAGAATTTAGCAGAAAAATTGAAGTCTTGGCTCAGAACTTGTCCAAGCAATGACATAGTTAATGACATAGGCTGGTATCAGGTTGCTTATTAGCGGGAAGTTATCAAGTTCACAGATTCCCGTGATGTGTCAATGAGGAGGAGTAATTCTTTCTGGAGGGGTTTTGGAGTGGTCTGTAAATCGGTCCACAATATTATTCTAGTACCTACCCAAACATTCCATTAGTGAACTATTATCTATTCTGTTTTCTAGAAAATGTTGGTGAGAATTCTGCTGGGATTGTAGATGCCTCCCATGATCATGTACATTGTATTTGTGGATGCCTCAACTAATACAAAGGTACCAGCTATTTATATACTGGAACAGGTTGCCGAGTGGTAGCCGTGTTAGTCTGTATCAGCAAAGGACTCCTCATTGTTTCTAATGATATGAACAGCCACAGCTCTGCTGTATGTATGAAGGAAAGTTTGGGAAGCCCATTTAGCACATTCTTGGGAGAAAGGAAAGTTTCTGGGAATATAATAGTAAATAATTGGCTGTTAGTTTTTTTTTAAAACGATATTGAAGAACTTGGAATCTTTTTATTGGTCTGTTCAGGCTTCCTGCATTCCAGGAAGTAGTTGTGTTTGGACATTAAATGTTAGTGGTTTGTCTTTTGATCACATCAAACCCTACTACCTTAGGAAGTTGTATATAGATAGTCATTTCTCTCTCTTTCTGCCTCTATATGTATACTACTTTGAGATGCCAGGGATTTGATGGAGGAAAGTGGGTATAGTTTGCAATCCAGTCTGGTTCTGTGATGTTTTCTCATTTGAAGAGAAGGTAACAGCATGTATCATGTGAGGGAATGGGAGAATAAGGACGGTAACTCACCTTCAAGTTTCAGGAATTGAAAAGCAAATGTAGGAAGATGGCTCCAGAAAGAAGAGAAGAAAATAAAATAATTATTGTGTTACAGGAAAAAATGATGACATTAGGTCAAAGAGTGAAGCAGTTAAAAAACAATTGAGACATTACAATAAAAATACTGTTGGTATCGAAAACCCATTTTGTCAAAGACATGTATGTTCACAGCTAAAGGAACTTAATGCATTACAAAAATCCTTTCTCCTCCTTGAAGAATGAAGCAGCCTCACTCAGTGTTTTTCTGATTGGCAGAAGGCGTAGGGGAGTATATATTACCAGCTCTTGCTAGTGGCTGAAGGCAGAAGTTGCAGTTTGTGCAGAACTGAACTAATGTAAAATACAACTGTAACCATTCTTGCAATGGATAGCGTGAAAATCAGTAGGAGTTACAGTAGCAGTACAAGTCTTATCCTCGAATGAATGAATGAAAGAAAGAAAAATAATAATTATAATAATATTTCAATTACCATAGCACCTTTGAACCCCAATCACTGACTAGGACCCCATTGTGTTAGGTGCCATAAACACGGAACGAACAACAGCCTCTGTCCCAAAGAGCTTACAGTCTAACTATGGATTAAACTCACCTTCTTTTACTGATCCAAGTGTTGCCATAGTCTCCTAATTTTTATAGCATTGTAACAGTCCCTTTGAGTTCAGTTGTTGCCTGTCCCTTTTAGAGGTTAATAATGTTTGTACTGATGGCCAGTTGACCTGACTGCCCCAGAATCCAGCTACACAGAACTAAAACTACAGAGCTCAATATCTTGTGGGGAGCCTTGGGGTGGATGGCAAGGACACTCACACTGAGGACAAAGTAAAGCCTTAGATATCTTTATTAGAACAATGGACAAAGACAGAAAAGCTCCAAGCCTCATCAAAAGATAAGAGGAATACAGTACTGAGGCTCTCTGGTTTCATTCTTTGCATAAGCTCTTAGATCTGCATACTCACACCCTTCCTTGAGGACCTGGAAAGAAGAGACAAAGGACCTGCCCTGTCTCTGGCATTCCAGTGATTCCAATGGCCCAAGTTCCTCATTGAGTTGAAGGGTCAGATGGTAGAAAGTGCACAGCAAAAGATGGAGAACTGCAAAAAAGCCTCCTCCACATGGTAGGTGGTCCTATTATAATGCCTGAGCTACTGTCCAACCCACCATGTCCAAATCTAGCTTCCTCACTCACATAATGTTGAGATATACTTATTCTATAGGTTAACATATTGATATGTCTAAATACCATCTTAGTTCATTGTCATACCTGTCACTTCTTGCTTACACAGAATTGTGGCTATTACTTCCATGTTCCTTGCAGTAGCATTTACTGGTAAATTCTAGCTCCTACCGATTGAGCAAACTATCCTTAGTTCCTAAAATCTAAAGGTAGCCGTTAAACCATTTATCTATGCCAAAGGTTACAGACCCACTTAACCACACTTATGCAAACTATGCTAACTTCCTTAAGCTAAAAGTTTTACAGGCCTTCAGTTTCCTTGCATTACAGCTGAATATAATGAAGGCAGAATATAATAAAGGCAAGGCAGTAAATATAATAAAGGCAAGCTAGCCCTATAGGCTACACAGTTGATTTACAGACATGAGTAAGATTAGCCCACAATAGGAAGTAATTATAAAAGAAAGGGAAAACAATGACAAAGTGATATTTAACTAAAACATTATTTAGCAGAGTTTCTTCCCTCAAAGCCCCTTCCTCTTCCTTTGCCATCAGTCATAATAGTATGGTTGAGGTCCTGATCAAGATCAAGGCCCCATTGTGCTATGCCCTATTTAGAAAAAGAATAAGAGTGATTCCCTGCCCCAAGGAGATTACAGTGTAAATAGAGTGGGGGGGGAGACCAAGGTTGGGAGAAAGGAAATAATATCCCCATTTTACTGATGGGGGACTGAGGCACATAGAAAGCAAGATCCAGTGCCCTAATCACAAGACTATCCTTCCTGGGATTGCTTGCACAAGACGGTGTGATTAGGTCCACCGTTGTTCTTGTTAGGCAGACATTTGTTTCCCTTTACTCATCGTATCCACATTTAGAATTTTGAAAAAATAATACTAACTAATTAATGAGAATTAATAATAATTAATGTTAAATAAAATAATTAAAAAATGACCAAAAAATCCTCATTTTTGGATCAATGACAGAGGGTAGCATTTTTTAAAAAGGTGGTGGGAAATTGTGAAAATGTCTCCCTCTTTCTTCCCAACCAGGTTTAATCTGCACATTTTGTTACCATGCTGTATCTTACTCCTTCATCGTAGTGCTTTAGATGGTACCTGTTCATCCAAGTTTATTATGCTAAATTACAATGTACAGTATTACATGTTACATTTACCCACAATTAACTCAACCAGATTAGCATTATTTCAATGAGCAAATAAACTTGACAACCTTTCACAGATTTTTGTTTATTTGTCCAGCTAATCTCTTCACTGGATTTTCATTAATTTTCATATATTTATCTAACTAATCTCAGTTTAAATCTCTTATATTGTAGTTGTAGTACTGTGTTCTCTATAGGCTTCAATACCTATATAGAAGTCTCTTTCTTGAAAGATGTAAGGAAACTCACTGACAAAAACCAAACAACTTCCCTATAAAACATGTTACACTGTGCTCTGAACAATGGATCGCATCAGCACTTAAGCCATCACTGTCTCACAATATTGCTTTTGTGAATAGTTGTTACATGTGCATTCTTCATTCATTATACAAAGGAAGATTGACTAAAAAGCTTGCTAAATGGTTTGGAATTATTCCACTCTGTGAGGGCATTGTTTGCAAATTTCTAACTAGCATAGTACAGAGTAGTACTGAACCAAAGGAAAGCAGAACTAGAGTTTATGCAAGGACATAGAATTTTCCACTGGTCAAGAAGAGTTCAAAATCCTGCAGGGACATACTGTGGTAGGAGACCACACAAATAACTCCCTGGTGCGCTGAGTAACATTCAAGTAGAGGTTAATGAGAATTGCAATTACCAGAAAAATTCAGGCTGTCCTAGCTTTTAAAGCTATTACAATCTCATTGTTTTAATACAGCTTCAGCTCACTTAATGCCCTATGACTTTTTTAGGGGTAGCACTCATAATATGTAATGTACTTTCCAAACATACAAGAAGCCACAGCCCCTGTATGCTGCATCAATGACCTAACATTTTTTTAAAAAATCCTAACTAAAAAAACCCTGATCCATAATTTTAGTCATTTGTTTGTGAGTATTTTTGTTGCAGTCCACAACTGTAAAGTAGGTATTGTGTTTTTTAAAAGCCTTGAAACCCTAGCCTATTATAAAGGAAGCCCAAGAAGAATGTTGTTATGCTAGAAGGCGGGTGTCTTTGATCTGGAGCAGGGGTTCTCAAACTTCATTGCACCGTGATCCCCTTCTGACAACAAAGATTACTATGATTCCAGGAGGGGGACCAAAGCCTGAGTCCATCCAAGCCCCGCCACTCTGGGGGGGAGGGGGAAGAGGGGGAGAGGAGGCAAAGCCAAAGGCAGAGTCCTGCTGTGTTCAGGAGAACAGGACTTTGCACACATTCTTTGTAACTAAGTAGGATTGCGCTTATGAAATATTTGACTCTATCATTAATTTCTCCTCCTAACAGAAACAAATCAGAAGATCCCAAATATTGGCCAAACACTTGGGCCAAAAAGGGTAACAACATTTAACCTTTTGTGCTATTGTGAATCAAAATGTATGTTTTTAACCTTATAAGCTAGGCTATGAGAAGAGCAGGAGAATTACACTACATCCACTGAGGACAGAATGAAAATAGAAATACTATTCAAAGGGAATAACTTGAATAGAAGTCAGGGCCATCTGGTTGGGGGAAGAGGGCAGAAGTGAGGGCCCACTTGAGAGGGCTCCCAAGTCCCTGGAGCAATATGATTATTAAATTAAACATGTCTACTGTACACAACCCTAATATACATTTCATAGGTTGCAGAGTCACGGTGGGCCACAAGGTGGGCCAGAGTCACGGTGGGCCACAAAATGCTTTTTGGCCTGGTCAGGTTATAATGTGGCTTTGTGACTTAGCATGTGGAGTCCCAATGCCACTCAAGTGATGATCATGATGGCGGGGCTAAATTTGAGTGAGTGGCAGTGGGACCAACCACATCATGGTGTCATCACTAAAGTTACAGTGTTTGCAGCGTGCTATGTGCCAGACTCTCACCTGCCAGCTGCAAAAACCACAGAGGCTCCTGTCAGCACTGGGGACTGGCTGCGAAGCTGGTCAGACTTGTCACCCCTGGGTGAGGTTTGCCAGCAGGGGGGTATGGTAAGGTAAGGAGCAGGTTGGGAGAGGCAGGGATTCTTAGGAGGGGACAGTAAGTGTGGGCGGGTCCCTCAAAGGCTGAGGTTCCTTGGAGGCATGGGGCATAAAGGCTCATGGGTTGGGGGATTAGGCAACTGGTGGGATGAGGTGCAGCCAAGGAGGGAAGAGGAAGGACAGGTGGGAGATGGTGGTGATATGATTGGGGAGGGCACCATGCTCCACTCCACTTTATATGATGCTCTGCAGCCACTGCATATATATGAATTCGAAAGATAATAAAATGGGGAAAATGCTTATAATAGTCTGATGGACTCCATGTGGGACGGAGGGCCTTTCTGTGTAGCCTGTGTGTGAGACCATCACAGTTCTTGAATAGCATGAACCTTTATTTATTAATGAGCTCTGCAAGGTGCTCCAGCTTAAATAAACTCGTATTGAGTTGTAGTAAGAAGGTGGGCTACAGTCCTAAATATACATCATTCCTATGCAGGGAATAAGATTAAAGGTTGTTTGCATTTCAACAGAAATAAGCACAGGTACAAAATGATTTGTCTCCCTGACCAGTCCATCAGCGGACTGTTCAGTTCCAGTCATTGCATAATATCTCGCAGACTCAGTGGGTGCAAGAACTGAAGCAGTGAAACCATTAGCAAAAAGAGTGAGGGAAATTCTACAAGCTTTTGGTGAAATTAAAGGAAGAACTTAACTTGTCTGTGGCTTTATGCAACAAAATGAACTGTTTGTCTGAATGGTTAAAATCATGGGTGGCAGGTATAATAAGCCAGGGGAGGCTCAGCCTCCCCTTTTACAGCTGCTGCCTCTGGACCCTGGTTGTGGATTTGGCGGGGGGAAATTTTTGCTTTTTATTATGCACCATGCAGGTTCCGGGGCAGCTGAGGAGATGGTATGGGCTACTCAGCTTCCTGGGTTCATTAGAATCTCCTTGGACTCCTGGCTGATAAAATCACTTCTAAATGAAACAAGAGTGTCTTTAAGAATCTTGGCCTTTGATTCTTCATGTGTCAAAACTTGTAGCAGCTGGTCTGGGCCTTGAACAAGATTTTAAGAAGAAAAGAATCAGAAAGAGTACAGCATTCCCTGATGAAGACAGGTCCATCATGTATGACCATGAAAACCAAGAAACCAAGTTCAGGGTTGATGTTTTTTATGCTGCTCTAAACACGCTTATATATGAAATGACAAGAAGAGTCAGGACACACACAACTGACTTCATCCACAAACTCTACGACATTAACAACCTCCCTCAAAACGCCACCCTGGCCACCATGGATGTCATCTCCCTTTACAACAACATGCCACAAAATGATGACATAGTGCCACCCTCAGTATTTACAAGATAATGGACAACCCTCAGATATCCACCCCAAACACATCACCAAACTCATCCATTTCATGCTCACCCATAGCAATTTTACATTCAACAATCAACACTTTGTCCAAACCTTGGGAACAGGATTTTGTTGAAGAAACTTGCCTTTTAAACAAACTGAGCGACATGCTAATTGGAAAAGTGAAATGTGACTTCAATTAAGTTGTTAGGCAAGACTTATGAAAAGAGACTACAGAATATTTTCCCACAGACCTGCATCACTCTAAGGATTTTCATTTTGAATACCTATTGCAGTTTCTGCAAGGGAGTGCTTCTTTAGCAAGTTAGCCCTGAAGAAAACCAAAAGGAAAAACCTGCCTCCAATCTGCCATGGCCCAAAAACATGTATAATCCTTATTGATGTTGTCAATAGGGCATGATCTTGCAAGGAAACTAAATTATGACAGTGTCATAAAAGTGTTTACTTAAAAAAAAAGCAAGAAAGAAACATGATGTGATTTGTCTCTTGTGATAATAAATCCGCTTTAAAGTTTTCAATAGTATTCTTAAACTCTTTTATCTCCATGGTAATTGTTTTGGAAAGGTGGGTGAGCTTCAGTTTCAGATTTTGCCCCGGGCCCCCAAAAACCTCTGTGTGCTCCTGATGGGAGTGGAAGATTCTTGGGGCTTTGCAGGATTTGCTCACCAGGAAAATAAGAGTTAAAACTCAGCTTAATTATTATCATTGTTCTGTTTTGTGTATGCATTACAGTAACACAGGATTGTTCAGAGTACTTCACAAACAGAAGAAGAAATGTTCCCTGCCCCATAAAACATACTTACACCCAATGGATTCTGGGTCAGACTGGCAGTTCCTTAAATGGAAATATCAGAGATCTTTTGCTTTCTTTCTCATGTATCTGACTCTTATTGTCCTTTTGGTGTGATCTATTAAGGCATAATACTGTAATTGCATCAGATCTCAGAAGCTAAGTAGTACTGTGATGAGGGACTACCAAGGAATAACCCAGGGTTCTACAAGAAGCTTTATTAGTGATTCAGCAGGTGACTCTCTTCTCTGAGTCAATAAAGAAGAAATACCCCAACATGATACTGAGGTCAATATGCCATTGGATGAATATCAAGGTCCTGAGTACTTGGCATTAAAGGTGCCATGGTTTCTCAGTGATATTAAATTTTGACTTGTGTAACAACATTCTGCCTATCTAATTTGTCATGCATTTGAAATTGGGTATGAACAATTCTTCACTTTCTGTGATTAATCTGTTGTTTAGTGGTTTGGTGTGCTGCAAAACAGCTGCTGTTCCCCCTCAAACTAATAACAACACTAACTCTAGTTTTGGCTTAATTTCAGTGAAGAGTGAAATGATGTCTGTGCATATGTAAAGCCTGTAAAGCATTTAATCTTGCTTTAATAAACTGAGATACTAGTTAAAAATGATCTACCTGTAGTTGCAGTAAAAAAAACTATTGTCTGGCCATGCTGGAAGAAGGAGAGGAGACACTAGATCAGGGATCGGCAACCTTTGACACGTGGCCCACCAGGGTAAGCACCCTGGCGGGCTGGGCTGGTTTGTTTACCTGCCGTGTCCGCAGGTTCGGCCGATCGCGGTTCCCACTGGCCGCAGGTTCACCACTCCAGGCCAATGGGGGCAGTGGAAAGTGGCGGCCAGCACGTCCCTCTGCCCGCACCGCTTCCCGCAGCCCCCATTGGCCTGGAACAGTGAACTGCGGCCAGTGGGAGCTGCCATCGGCCGAACCTGCGGACGCGGCAGGTAAACAAACCGGCCCGCTAGGGTGCTTACCCTGGCTAGCTGCATGCCAAAGGTTGCTGATCCCTGCGCTAGATGTAATTTACTTAGGCTGCAACTTTATTCTTAAATGTCAGGGAGTAGTTGGCAGATAAGTGTGTATAGTGCAGGTAATTCCATAATTATTTCAATATATATTTGGGGGCTTCTGTCAGTCATCCCCCTTATCCATCTTGTTCCCCAGCCAACCCATTACTGGGACCTCACCCTCTTCCCCCCCGGGAGGGGGGGGATATAAAGGAGGGAGGATTGTCACCCTGCTGTACCAGTCATAGGAGCCCCAAATCCCCCCCCACCGTTTCTGCTTCTTTAAAGAATACCTCTTTTAAATCCTTTACCATTCCATTTTATTTGATTACTGTGTCCCTTCCCTAGGGAGTACCTGCACTGGACAGCTGCCCCATCATAGCTTAACTCCCATTTTATGTTAGCCCCAACTAAGCCCCCTGAACTTGCTGGGGGGAAGGCAAACCCCGCCCACTTCTCCTTGGCTAATCTGGCAGTGAGGAAAAAATTCCTTCCCAACTCCCATCAGTCAGGAGCAACTAGCATAATGCCCACTGCGGATCCTGACAAAACCTGGTATTTCACACCACTGCCATGGCAGGGAGGGTGGGTGCTACTCCTCCTGGTCCAGGTAAAAGAGGACTTTGCCCCAGCATGGACCTATATTGTCCCTCATCTCTTCTGGTCAACTGGGGAGGGAGATGGGTCACATCCCCGTGCTGATCTACTCTGCCACTGCAGCAGAAACTTACTCCCTGGCTTTCTAGCCCTTAAAGGGGCATACATCTTTTCCAACATGCTAGACAATAGACCCCACCGCTTAATGTGCAGTGAGGTCATTATAACTGAAGGCTTAATTTAAATGACTAGCAAGCAATGTTTATTAAAAATGGTCATGGATGTGGAAACAACACTCCCATGCTGAGTGCAATCTTGAGCATCAAAGTTTATCCTGATTCACTAATACTACTCTGTTAGAACCCATGTTCTGCTATATGAATGTGTTGTAATAGACTCTGATTGTTAGCAATGTTGTCTTCACACTTTCCAACAAAATCTTTTATGACATGGGCTTAATTCAGTGGCCTTATAGTAATTTTTTTTAATTTACCCACTTATTCTCTGATACTCTATGAATCTCGCTGATATTTAGACTCAAAAGACATGAAGGCTGTGTGGTGTGGTTTTATGATGGGATCAAAAACGAGAGGAAGGGAAATGGTGCCATGTCAGAACCAGAGACATTTGTGATACTACCTCACAAGAGCTGTTTTTTATTTGTGATAGGAATATATTACAAATTAAGAAAATTAAACTACTATTCCTCAGTACTATTGGCCTGCACTATTTCAAATCTCTGTTAAAATGTACATATACAAATAAGTCGTATTTCATATTATGCCTGATGAAAGATCTCACAATAACTGCATGATGTATATAACCACTATTAGTGCACCATCTAGTGGTATAGTAAATGCTCTGGTACAGTCTCATTATTACAGAAAGGCGTTTCACAAATGCATGGCACACAACTATTAGTTAATTCTTATACTATTGATGCTAGCAATCTATAAACAAAAATACTCTTAAAATATTCCCAGTGATCATTCATTAATATAAATTCTTATGTTCTGATCCTGCAGTTGGTTTTCTGTCAGCAGATTCTGTGTCGGGGCTGACTTGGGAGCATCACTCAAACACAGGGATGCCTGTGTGGATCCAACTCTCTGCAGTCTTAAGTGTTATTTTGTACAGTATTACAATGTCATCTTGTGAGTGGAACAAGTGTGAGAACAGAACAAATCAATACTTCTATACTGGATAATGTATCTTGGCTGTTAGGTAACTTATAAATCATATATCATTTCAAAAGTGAGAGCACAGCTAATTCACCTATTGAAATGGAACATTCCATCTTAGAAATAAAAACTACTGTAGCTTCTTCCTAGTTAATAAAGCAACGAACATGAACCATGCTAAATTCAGAGATGGGTGTAAATTAGAATAACTTGCACCTTTTTCTGCCCTCCCTCCCACCAAACGATGTGTATGTTAAACAATTTTGACTCTTAAACATTTATAGGGTCACACACAATTACCAATATATAAGTTACCCACCACCTCTGAGTTTAGCTCAGTATGTGTTAATAGGTCATTGGTGCACTCCTTATGTGTGGTCAAGCACAAGCCAAAGACAAACTGCTTCTTCAGTTCTAAGTTCACTAATAACCTATTAATACCTATGCTGAGGAGAAAGAACAGGAGTACTTGTGGCACCTTAGAGACTAACAAATTTATTAGAGCATAAGCTTTCGTGGACTACAGCCCACTTCTTCGGATGCATATAGAGTGGAATAAATATTGAGGAGATAATTTGTTAGTCTCTAAGGTGCCACAAGTACTCCTGTTCTTTTTGCGGATACAGACTAACACGGCTGCTACTCTGAAACCTGTCATTATGCTGAGGAGGCGTATTGCTATTAGAGAATAGCTATTTAATTTTAAAAATCCTTTCTAAAACCAATATGTGAAGAGGGGTGGTTATGCAGAAGGATGTTTCCACTTTGAAAAATAGTTCATAGTGAAACGCTAAGGGAAGATAGTAAGGGAAAGGTTATAAACATCTTTTTTTGTTATTTTGAATGTCTGTTTTGTTTTAAACATTTTTCTTTTTCTGTAGTTTTTCTAGACTATTCATATCTCTGGCTTCTCCTATTTCTTATGAGCCCAGACTGTTGTAAGTCATAGTTTAATTAGAAGCATCCTGGCCATTTCTCAAGTACTGCAGAGCACCATGCCTAGGCTGTCAGGGGATGTGGTAATTGCTTTCTAAAACACTGACTGGAGACACACTACAGGCACTTTTCAGCTCAGCAGTTGTGCTCTGCACCTCCAAGGAAGCAGCTGGTCTCCTCGTAACTGACCTATTGCTAAAAGGTCTGAAACAGGAGCTGGCTGAAAGGTCCCAAATCAATTTTAATAGATTAAAAAGTCAGTGGCTCCAGCTTACATCTGCTAGTTTGGCTCTGGCACCTACAGAACACCATCCTCTAAGGGACAAGGATTGAAGTGGGGGAAAAAAGTTCCTGCTTGGAGTACAGTTGCACCTCAAGCCTAAGATTTTTGTTCAGTATACATTTGAAAATAAGAGAATAGTTAAAAACCATTTTGTCTTTTCCCCTTTAACGCCCATACCCTTCACTCCTTGAAGCATAACAGGTGTATGGAATATTATTATTCTAACAATTTTGGTCCCAGCTGTTTGTTGTTGGGAGTTGACGCATACTGCTTTTACATCAACATCAAAGCCCAATCTAGCCAGATAATCATGACAGAAGCCATAAACAGCCAATCTGGACTCCCCACTGCTTTAAAACTTGCATCTTTGGTCCTCTTAGCAAAATAAGGGCTGAGGAACATTGGGGAATTCTGACTGGCTGATCATTAATTACTCTTAAAAGGAGGAACAGCATCTTTCACTTTCCCACTGAATAAAACCCATAACTGGGGTGTGTAAAATATGTGGGGGCAAAGCTCCACATGCAAAGAAAAATTGGTGAATTGTCTTATCTGATTGCACAAAAAAGGTAAAAGCTTTGCTTTTAGCTGATGCAATGTTGAATTTTCTCAACCCTAACAAAGAGGAGTTTGGAGCAATGTACCAGTTAACAAAAAGGAAGCAGTGGAAGGGAGGGGAAGCTGGACATTAAGGGATAAATTCTCTTCACTCTGACACTGTATTGCCAACTCTGGGGACTTTATCGCAAGTGATGGAATTTCAAAGGGTTTTGGAGCCCGTCTTGTGATGACGGCAGAAGCTCCAGCCTTCTTGCAAAGTTCAGCCCTGCTGGAAGCTGCACAGTCTCTCCCATGAGCAAAGAGTCTGGAACCCAGTGTGGTACCATTCCCTCCTCCCACTCTTCTGTGAGAAACACAGCCAGATTGGTACCTCTGCTCCTCCTGCCTCTAGCAGCCAGCTAGGAAGAGGTAGAGGGGAGTAAAGAGCCCTGAGCTGCCCCCCAAGGCCTATGAGGGGGGTATGAAGAACCCTAGGAGGAGCAGTGGTAGGCTGGGGGTGTTGAACTGAATGAGGCGGGTCTGATGGGAATGGGGGCTGAACTGATGGCATGGGAGCCAGACTGAGGGGACTGGGGCTGTATTGATGGGGGACAGGACTTATTGCTGGTCGGGGGATAGGCAGATGTGGGGTGTGAAAACTCCCAGTAAATTTGGGAGAGTGGGCAACACTAATTGTCACACACACAAATGGGCAGAGAAAGTTCAAAAATAAAAAGACAGACCAAAAACACACAATATAGTCTTTTTTAAAATCTCCTGATTTGGGGGAGTGAGACTGATTTTTGATCTCTTGAGGAAGTCAGACACATGATCTTTGCTCTCTTGAGGTTGTCAATACTGCTGACATGAAGCATCTTATCCACTTAACAATGATCACTCACCTTGGGGAGAGCTGTGAGAGGGAGGAGCTGAAATGGTGCCATTTGAGGGGAAAAGTAATTACAATAGAGTTAACTGGGTTAATCAGAGTATTATGGAATGGAGCCATACTCCACCCCCTTACTTCCTATTTAGTCAGTGCCCTCCCCCCTATATCCAAGAAACATGTGAGTGGTTCTTAAAAAAAAAAAAAAGTCCTGATAATTTATGGGGACAAATCTTCAGTGCAGTGGCAAATACAATCCTTATAAATGAGCTGTTCATATATTTTGCATGCTTGAAAAAAAATAGTTGAGAGTCCCCTCCCCAAACTTACTGAGTTTGAAAGGGTGAATCAGACAGAGGGTGCGGAGAAAGGCTGTGACTGCAAATGATCATTGACAACTGCAGAACTGAGGTTGCAAGTGTAAGCAGAGTCTGAATGAGCTCTACCCTGATATCTAGTGGTGAGCTGTGGAAAAAGACTTCAGGAGCTGATCTTGTTTGCACACCCACACTACCTACGTGCTCAGCATGATGGGATTGCTTACCCAAACCATTACTTGTGGCTGGTGTTGGATCCCCAGTCTCCTTGTTATTGGGGCAGGAGTAATAAAGGGTTGTTATCCTTGTTGTGTGAACCGAGGGCAGCAGAACTGTAGCTGGCATACCCTGACGGAGGGACTCACCCCCAACTGAACGGCACTCGTTAGGCAGGGGACATGGGTTCCAAAGCCCAATGAATTGAGAAAGGGTGGGTACAGGTGTGTGTATATCTTGTGGTATGGGTGATGTTATTGGTTCTAGACATGATTTGACCCTTCCCCTCTCTATGGTATAATAAAAGAGCTAATTTAGATTCAATTGAGAGTCTTGTTACATGCTGCAGAGCTGAAATCACTGATACCCAGGTCTAAGTATTAGACTTGCTTTGGGACAGTGTTTCTATTGCAAGAGTCTGCCCAGTGTGCACCAGCAGTGAGGCTCCCCTGCTAACAGCTGGAATCACTGAGAGCTGTGTTAAGTGGGGGCCCCAAAGACATCTTGGCAAGTGACCAGCAGGGAGGCTGGCAGACAGGTGTAGCAAGTGGCCACCTGGAAGGCTAGTGGAGAGGTGTAGCCAGCAGGGCACCTGGTGGAGCAGACCAGAGCAGAACCCTGCAGAGGCGTGGCAATTGGCCGTTGGGGTGATGAGTGAGTGCCTGAGCAGCGAAGTGTGTAAAGTGCCTCCTTACTCTCCCTTTCCACACAGGGTGGGAGGTGAACTCTGCAGATGAACCTCTGAACTCTGGGGCTGCACTGGCCAAGGACAGCGACTGTGAGTGGGGTGCAGCGAAGGGACGGACATGTTAAAGGGACTTTTGGGTTGCTGGACTTAAGAACCCGAGGGGAAAAGAACATGGCCCACCTTATTTGGGTGGTGGGTCTTTTGCTCATGGTTTATGTTTATGAACCCTAGTTGTGGTGTTTTCCCAAATTAATGCTGAGTTACTTCCCTCCTTTTATTAAAAGTTTTTGCTACACTCTGTGCTTGTGAGAGGGGAAGTATTGACTCTTAGAGGCGGCCAGGGGGTGGTGTGTATTGTCCCAGGTCACTGGGTGGGGGCTTGAGCCGGTTTTGTGTTGTATTGTTGAAAAGGAATCCCTAGCTACTGAACCCAGCCCTTGTTGCTGCTGGCTCCACCTGGCAGAAGGGTTACACAAGGAATAGTGGGCTGAATTCATTCTCCTATCTGATTCAGGGCCAGAAAGGATATGGCTTGTGCATCCCTGATTGTGGGCTTGTAGGGGACCAGTTACATTCTCAGAGCAGGATACTCCAGCCACAAGGACTATCCTAACCTGAGGCATGATTGATCCTGTAGGCCTTGCTGAGTTGAAGAGTAGCCAGGGCATAGGAATGCTCCACTATGGCCCTTCTTGTCCCTGGTGCACCCTAGAACACTTGCAGTTCCGGTACCAGTGCTCTCCCCCTTGTGTATGTTCCTTTGGCTCATAATGGCTGCAGCATAGGAGTGAATTCCTCCTAAGATAAGTGGGGGAAACAAGGCCTGGGGAAATGAGAATCTTTTCCTACAGCATTCACATGGAACCTACAAAAAATGTCTTAATTTAACAGAGGCAGCACCAAGTGACAGGACAAACAAATTATGCTAGAAGCGGTAGCAGATGCTGCAAGTAAACTTCTGGTAAAGAGAGCAATCAAAGAAGCAGGTGTAAAGGAGAAGTGGTTGCTCGTGCCATGTCGGACCTAGGCATATTGCTCTTTTCCAACAAACAAGATGCAGTAAATTCTTCTGTCTGTGGGCAAAAAGATTTTCACTTGGTAAAGCACGTGGTAATTTTGTATGCAACAATATTTAAGGAAGCACATAAACTGTTCATTAAAGTAAGATTTTATCAATAGCTGATTTCCCCCCCCACACACCCTCGTCCTTGGAGAGGTGTTGTCTTGTGATTTAAGCACTGGAGTGGGAATCAGGAAGTACCAGATTCCTCTTATGGCTCTAGGAAGGCAAATCTAGAAGGTCCCAATTCAGCAAAGTATTTAAGCACGTGCCTAACTTTAAGCATGTGAGTAGACTGCTGGTGCACTGATATCACAACTGATCATGTTGACTGATATTGTCTTGTTACTCTCTCATGGTCGGTATGTATCCATCTATTCTATACTATTTTATGCTTAGATTACAGAGTACAATATTTAGATTGGGGCAGGACCATCTTTTGGTTCTGGGTTTGTACAGTGCCTAGTACAATGGGGTTCTGATCCATGACTGAGGCATATGGCAATGCAAGTAATAACAACAGTTCCACTGATTCAGTGGGGCTGGTCACATGTTTAATTACTGTGCTGAACTGCATCAGAAAGGAGAATGGAATGTTACTTACCGATAACTGGAAGTTTCATAATATATTGTCCATACACTTACTCTACTCTGATTCCTTTGAATTTATTGAAGTTTCAAGCAGCTGGAGAGAAAAAAAATCTCCCCTGCCTTTTAGAAGTTCAATTTATCATGCTGGGGTCTATGCACTGAGTTGGTCATTCCTCCATGGTATACTGCTTTTAAAATGTTTCTGGGACTTGTGAAGCATAGCACATAACTCCTCCAGAGTGCAATGAAAAGGCAATGATTGAAATCCTGACCCTATTGACTTTACTGGGGTCAGTAGCTCACCTAGTATGTTGGGAGGAATGTGTCACTGCTAATTAATGTTGACTGAGTAATAATAATAAAAACAAACATAAATAAAAAAACAACCCGTGGAAATGTTAGCAAATTCAAAGTGTTTTCTTCTTCATTTTCTCCATTTTTTCCCTAAACAAAAATGATTTTTTCAAAATGAGAAACTTTCAGAAATGAATGTTTTAATTTTTGAAAATGTTATCATCATGAGACTCAGCTGACCAGTCAAAGCTGGCGATACAGAAACCAAAACAAAGGAAAAACATTTGAAAAACAACTAGGGTGACCAGATGAGATGAAGAAAATATCGGGACACGGGGGGGCAGGGGGAAGAGAGGGGGAAAGCCGAGTGCTGCTGGCCGGCTGAGGGGAAAAAAAAAAAAGCCAAGTGCTGCCGGCCAGCCGAGGGAAAAAAACAAAAACAAAAACAAAAAAGCCGAGTGATCCCGGCGGCGCAAAATATCAGGACAAAAATTGCGTCCCAACCAGAGATTGGTCGGGACGCAGGACAAACAGCTCAAAATCGGGTCTGGTCACTCTAAGAACAACCAACAGGCCATTTAAAAATAAATTCTGTCAAACTTCAAATAATGGAAAATTCCCCTAAAATTGAAATGCTTTTGTCACAAATTCTTTCTTTTTATTGTGTTAAAAAAGGTTGAATTTTCAGTGAAAACTTTCATTTGAAATTTCTGACAAGCTCTACTGGTATGTAAATTTCCTTTTCCTTGAATCTGCTATGCTATGTTGCTCTCTAGGGATCTGTGTATTCTCTTTACTTTTCTTTTTCTAGCGTTTTTTGTAGTTCCGGTTATGAATTATTTATTTTAAATCCAGGGTGCTGCATTGTCATTGCTGAATCACAAATATCCCATAGATCAGATTATTTATCCTTGGAAGGAATAAGGTATCTATCTATCTGGATGATGAGGTTTCTAGAAAAGCTGTTCATGCCACTTTCCTGACAAATACACAAACAAATGAGTCATCCAATCCATATTGCAGATGCAATTCATTAGTAGTTGTATTCATGCAATAAGTGTGTCTGTAAGCAAAATGCTCCCAGCAATTATCAGCACTGGAATGATAGCAATGGTTCAGTGAACAGAAAACAGTAAGACATGAGTAGCTATACCTATTAACAGCTATGTGTCCTGAGGGCAAAGAGGCATGTGACAACCTGAAGGATAGCACAAAATGGTTATATTTACTATATTAAATACTGGTTTGTTGATTTGGCAACTGAATGAATCTGAATGGGCTGGAATAGCTCACATCCTTCTACAGCTAGAGGCAAATCTTAAAAAAAAAAAAATCTAATCACAAAGGATTTCTGTTTTAATTGAACAGCAGCTGGGGGTTACAGAATTAAGTTGAGAAAAAATCAACTAATTTTGTTTTCGTTCTTCTTTGGAGACTAGTAATGGATGAGATCACTTTGCAAGAGGTATATCTGCAGGTCAAATACCATAATGAAAGGTTGAATCTTACACATACTATAGCTACGGTGACTGGAACACCTTAAAATGGAAGAATTCTCTTTCTAATATAGTTTAATCAGTCACCAACTATTTGATCATAGTTGAAATGGTGGGAGATTTATCAAATTGGGCAGGTATTTCAGTTTGGCACTTCTGTGTTTAGACTCTTGCTTTGACTGTGCCACAGAATGATTCCTTTCATGCCACCAATAATGGCAAACGGATGATATGCGTCTGTTCTGCAGGATCTTTCTGAGCCGCTTGAACAAGTGGTAAATGGGTTGGCTAAATCAGACCCCAAAATTGAGATTTTGGTTGAGCTAATCACCTTTCACCAGCTCATGTTGCCCTATTGCCCAAATCTTGTTCACAGCTGTAGCTCCCTGATGCAGCAGTCCTGGAAGCTGGCTGGAGCACGGTGCTAGGAACCCATGCAAGGGAGGTCTGTACTTTATATGGCTATAGCTATAGACCATATCCCTGGAGTGGTTCTCTGTTCAGTATCTCTTTGGGGGAGGGATGGAGAAGATGCCATTATGCAGCTTTTCTGTGTCACAAGGCTGAAGGGGGAGAGGATAACAGGGGGCAGAGACTACTTCAGTCCTTAGACCTGGGGAGGGGGACGTCACAGGCTGCTGTTCCTCCTCCCTCTTTCCCACTAATGCCCAGTTGCTGAGCTGCTCAGGCTGGCTGTAGGAGCAGGATTTGGAGCTCAGGGAGCTCATCCCAGGAGTGCAGGTAGGAAGAAAATTTGGTTTGTTTATCCATAATGCTGGTCCGGAAAAGACCTGAGCTTTGTACCCCCATCCAGGGAACAGAGGGAGGACTCCAGGCTCCCCAGTGTTGCCCTTAGCTAGATTTGCCAGTCCTAGCTTTAAGGATTTTTCTCATAGCTTTAAGACAAAGGCATTCTGTTCATTTTGCTGTAGCTGGGTTTCTCATGATGCCTGTTACGATCCCTCTTGGGGAGTCACATACTTATGTGTCACTAGGCTGTAACCAGATTTGGAATCGTAATCTCTGCATCACAGACATTAGAGATGGGAAAAACCCATTACATTGTTTATTTTATAGCCCTGAATGTTCCCTACAATGTATGACCTATATCAGTGTTTTATTCGGCCTAGTGCTTTGTCCCAGGAGCTGGTATTCCTATCATTTCCCATGAGAGACTGTTTTATGGTCAAAATGATTTCATTATCAGGAAGTTTTTCCAGATATTCTGCCAAACTAACATTTAGTTTTCCTTTCCTAATTTAATCATATTATCCTTCATGATCAAACCCTAAATCACCCTGCAAGGCTGAGAGGCAAGTTCTGAGTCAGGGAAAATTTAAAAAAAAAAAAGGAAAAATGGAATATATTTGTTAATGCTTGAAGGGAGCTAATGGGTAATTAAGGTCCTGGTCCTGCAAAGACTTAAGCACATGTGTAATTTTAGAGGGATTTTTGGGAGCCAACTACCACTTTAGGCCCAGAAGTTCAAAATTTTGCTCAGTTGCTACCTAACATAAGCATATAAATTTCTGCTGGTGGGCATGCACAAAGCACCTCAGTTCTGACTCCCAGCACCTCACCCATGCCTAAACCCCAGCAGGTTACTGAAACTAGGTCTTTCCAGCCTATCTTGCCTGCAAGCCCTAATCTGGTAGGTATTCTCAAAGAACAGCTACCAGACAGGACCCTGCACAAAACAACAGTAATGGGATGGCTTTTGTACCCTTCATGAACCAGGAACTCTCCTAGGATGTTAGAAATCTATGTCCAAGTCCCCCCTTGGACTAATTCTAAGCAGGGATTTGAACCCAGGTCCCCTTCCCTGCCCCCCCCCCCCCCCCGGTGAGTTCCCTGACCTATGGCATTGTCTGTGGTGAATTGTTCTCATTTTCTCCTGTTGAAGTGGTTCCAATATGTATGAAATACTGAAATAGTCATGGGGCCAGTGAGAGAGTGAGAATGACTCTATAGCTCAGTAGTTAGTGCACCCACCTGGGAAACCCAGGATCCAGTCTCCCTGCTCCTGTGAATATTTAAGTAGTTGCACAAAGTTGATCAGCTTCAATAGGAGAGACTGGGAAACCTTCTTCTACCCTAAAATCCCTTATAGCCCAGTGGTTGGGGCACTCACGTGGGATGTAGGAGAGCTATTTTTTAAGTAAATGACCACTGGGTGACACTTTGAATGATAAAACCAAACTTTATTCAAAAGAATTAATTATTTGTTAAGCAAACAAGCATGCAGTTACCACTTACACAATACTACAATGATACTTAAACCTAGAAGCTAACAGTACCCCTTTGATATTAATTGGCGTTCTCTCTAATTTTAACAAAACTACTCTTTTTATAGTCAGTAGTAGAAGTTTTAATGTTAATTAATATACTAATTACCATATTCACATTTCCACCACCTCGTTGATAATTCTTTATATTAACACATTATTTAAATTAATATCAGCACCCATGTCCTTCTAATACTATCCCTATAAATAGTATTTTAATAAAACATTCACAGTTCTTTAAAATGCTGTTTAAAAACCTTTCTAAAACCAGCTACAACCAAAATATAGCCACAGCATAACCTAGGGTCATGTCTTTGCTAAGTTCAATTTTCCCATCTTACTGTCTCCAGCTTATCTCTAACTTTTCTTACATTAGGAACCTCCATTTCCCATACACCTTTACACTTAGACCAAAACCTAATTTCTGCTTAAAATAGGCTCCAATGTCTAAAGTTAGGCACTGCAACACTGAAAGTGCCCTTTGTGGATGTAGCCCTGGGACTACTCATGAGAGCAGATAAGCTCCTAAATAAACAGCTTCAAATGCTTTTCTATATTTGTCTATCAAAAAAAGTCTGATTACGGAAATAAACAAATATTGCATGTATTGTTGTGCCTAGTCTTTAATTTAGAGTTGCACAGCTTAGTATTTTCCCAAAAAATTAGTTGCAATACCGCGTATGCTCCATCTGTTTCAAAAGAAGCATAATGAATTATAATACCCTCCCATCTGTACTGATATTTTTAGCCACATATTCAGGTTTCTAATCTCTCAGCTTCAGTCTGTATTCCTGGCACAAGACATAGAACTTGTAGTATGTTATTTTAAAATGTACGTATTACAGACACCCATTTGAAATCCTTTTCTATAGCTTTCTTCCTATCTCTACAAACCCAGTTTACAGTTAGTGCAGTTTCAGCAAGCCATTTTTCGACTTCTCTTAAATAAAATCTTGCAAGGTTTTTGTTAGCCACCTGAGAGGCTTGTTCTTGGATCTCCTGAAGGAAATGACCAAGCTTACTCTGAGGAACACATTTGAAGAAAACATGGAAATTTGAGCTGAAAAGTCATTGAGAAGGTATGCTTGTAAGTGTAGGACAAAGAGTCAGCTCTTTCCCTTTTTTACCTCACAATGAATATGATTTGGTTATGAGGGTTGAGTGACAAGCCTCAGGCTTAGAGCGACTGACAGATGATTGGAGAGAAAAATCCCCAAACTTGGCTCTTGTGTTTTTTCTAACAGTAATTCAGAGTAAGAGGATGGTAAGCCACATTACGTAAATAGGCACATGCTGTGAATAAAGCTAGGTTTTTACTGAGAGCAGGAAGTGTTGCCCTGGTAGAGTGTGAGGAGCAACACTGGACAGTAGACCTGGATTCAGCCAGGACCTTAATTGCTTATATAGCCCCAGTCACTTCAAATGGGAATATTTACTAGCTTAAAGTTTTATCATAACTTAATGTACATGCTATAAGAGAGGGAGGATGGTCGAGTGGTTAGGACACTCGCTGGGACATGGAGACACAAGTTCAATTCCATGCTGTGCTAAAGATATTCTGTGTGACCCTGGGTAAGTGACTGAATACACAAAAAGAGTTAGGTGCCTGAGTCTTAGTTTTGGGACTACTGTGATGCACAAAACTCCTACTGAAACCTTGTAGGCAACTTACTCAGCACATGTTTTCTCAGTAAAAGTTCTCTAGGCACCTCTGGGCATTCATACTGCTGCCTCCTTGCGGGCACCTGCCTAAGTCCTAGAGCAATTCACAAACCAGGGGAAGATAGTTATTCAGACATCTAACTTGCCCACTGGATTGGGCCCCTCAGGCAAATTCATGCAAAACAGCCCAGGAGGGTTGGAAAGGAGGAGATCTTCACTCATAACTTTTAGCCCAGTGGTTAGGGCACTCATGCGGGATGTGGGCAACCTCAGTTCAAGTCCTTCCTCCCTCCACCTGCTGGGGAGAAGGGAGTTGAACAGGGATCTGCCACCTCTAAGGTGCATGCCATGACCATTGGGCTATGGGGTATTCTGATGTGGGGCTCCCTTAGTCTCCCTTGTTGAAGCTATTGCACTGTGAAAAAAGAATTAGCATCATTGGAGCTGGGGGACTGTGTCTTCCACGTCCTGTGGGTGCTCTGACCACCAGGCTAAAGACTCATTCTCATGTGTGTGTTCTCTCTCATTCTCTTCTCTCTCAGGAGTCATTAGAGCCAGAGCAAAAGGGAGACCTGGGAGACCCAGGATCCAGTCCCCCTGCTCCATTGGCTATTTAATTGATTATTCACAGTGCAAGAGCTCCAATAGGAGAAAGTGAAGGATTCCTCACATTTCTTGCTAAGCAGATATTGGTGCCCAGTGACAGGGGTGGGGTTTAGCACTCACCCCTCTTGTTGGCCTCTCCCACTGACTAATTGAGGTGACTCCCTGTCTAGCATACTGTTTTTTGTGAATCGCAGTCTAAGGCATAGATCGCTCCCTATTCATTGTATAGGAACTTAGGCACTGAACTCGGGCCTTGTGAATCGCAGTGATTTTCCCAGGCGCCTGAAAGTTACGCATTATGATCCTGAGCATTAAATCACCTGCCTCCTTTTGTACATTCAGGCCTTAGTCTCTCTCTGTGCCTCGGTCGCCCACATGTAAAATGGGGATAATAGCACTTCCCTACTTCATAGGGGTATTACGAGGATAGACACATTAAATATTAGCAGGTGCTTAGGTACAATGGTAATGGGGCCATGTAAATGCCTATGATATCTGTAGACACATGCTCAAGTACCTTGCTTTGTTGGGGTCAAGATTACTTACTGAATGAGACCAGTGGGTCTGTCCCATCCAATATCATTCCCTGCACATTCACAGTCCTTCGCAGGAAAGTGCATGAAATCCAGTAGTAGACAGTTATGGAAAAAACTGTCTATAAAGGTAGTTTCTTCTTAACCCAGATCAATGAATGATTGGTTTATTCCTGAAGCATGAGTGTTTATATCCCATATTTATTTCATCTAGTCTAATGTACTTTTAGCTGTTTTCATTATCAATATCTAATCCTTTTTTTTTTAATTCTGCTAAGCTCCCGGTGCCAATTATATCTTGTGGCAATTAGTTCCACCATTCAATTATGCAGGGCATAAAAAGCATTTCACTGTGTCCATTTTAAATTGTTGTGTTTCATTAGAAATTCCCTTCTTCTTGTATTATGAAAGAGAGTAAACTGGAGAGTCCAGTTTACTTTCTCTCTGTCATTCATTATTTTCAATGCCTGGATCAAGTCTCCCTTTTTTGTCTTCTCCCTAAAGTCTCAATTGTTTCAGTCTCCCCTCATGCAGAAGTCTTTCCATGCCTCTAATTATTTCATGTTGTCCATCTGTAGACACCTTCTGTAATCACCTATACTCATTTGGAGGTGAGGTGGACAGTTTTGTGCACAGTATTCAAGGTAAGGCTAATGTTTTTGGTATTATTTTCCAACACAATCTTCATATACCATAGTATTTTGTTTAATGTTTTGATGGCAGTTACACATTGAGCAAAGGTTTTCAGGAGAGTTTTTTGGATATACTCATGTTCTGTAACTACCAGAAAGTGGCATACTTGAAATGGCTATGTGGTCAGCATTGTAGAATATCAATGTTTTAGCTTTTATGAGCATAGGAAATGTCATAGGGAATCTGACCAATGATTCATCCAGTCAGATAACCTATGACAGTGGCCAGAACTGGATGTTTTGGATGAACATATTGCTGAAATAAATAGGACTTTCCATTGTCATTCCGTGGGCTTTCTATCAGGCCTTAAGCTCTCATGATGGACATTATGCAAAACCATGCCCAATTAATATATATTTTGTGTAGAATATTTTCTAAAATAAGTTTTCTCTTTCCTCCTCTTTATCATTTTAATAATCTTGGTTTTAAATATCACTGTACAGTCGTTAACTTTTGAGAAATATCAATAATTGACAGCATGTGGAGGTTTCCAATTAGAGCAATTATCACAGCATCTCTTCCTGAAATCGGCAATGAAGATAACAAGGAACATAGGGACTCAGGAAAAAATACAAAACAGTATGGTGTAAGATCACAAGCAAAAGGAAATAATTTTACGTGAAGTGGGCTCCAGATGAAGTCCTTAAAAGAATGTTACAAACAATACACTGCTACAGGCTGTGACGGGTTGGATCACAGAAACCCCCTTGGGAGCTGCCACCTGATGTGCAAAGACTACCCCTGCTTCTGTTTTCCCTGCCAGCTCAGGACTCCAGCACCCTATCTTGCTGAGCCAGACATTCCCGTCTGCTCCAACACAGACCCAGGGTCTGAATCACTTGTCCCAGAGCTGCAAGTTTACCCGAAAACAGCTCACAGAAGTGTGCTTGTCTTTAGCACTCAGATGCCCAACTCCCATTGGGGTCTAAACCCAGATAAATCCGTTTTACCCTGCATAAAGCTTATGCAGAGTAAACTCATAAATTGTTCACCCTCTATAACACTGATAGAGAGATATGCACAGTTGTTTGCTCCCCCAGGTATTAATACATACTCTGAGTAAATTACTAAATAAAAAGTGATTTTATTAAATACAGAAAATAGGATTTAAGTGGTTCCAAGTGGTAACAGACAGAACAAAGTAAGTCACCAAGCAAAATAAAATAAAATGCGCAAATCTATGTCTAATTAAACTGAATACAGATAATCTCACCCTTAGAGATGCTTCAGTAAGTTTTTTTTCTCAGGCTGGACACCTTCCAGGCCTGGGCACAATTCTTTCCCCTGGTGCAGCTCTTGTTCCAGCTCAGGTGATAGCTAGGGGAATCTTCATGATGGCTCCTCTCCCCCTTTGTTCTCTTCCACCTCTTTATATATCTTTTGCATAAGGCAGGAACCCTTTGTCCCTCTGGGCTTCCACCCCCCCTCACTGGAAAAGCACCAGGTTAAAGATGGATTCCAGTTCAGTTGACATGATCACATGTCACTGCAAGACTTCATTGCCCACTTGCCAGCACACACATATACAGGAAGACTAACAGGTAAACACAGCCATCTGCAGACAATGGTCCTGGTTAATGGGAGTCATCAAGATTCCAAACCATCATTAATGGCCCACACTTTACATAATTACAATAGGCCCTCAGAGTTATGTTTTATATTTCTAGTTTTAGATACAAGAGTGGTACATTTCTACACATAGGATGATCACACTCAGTAGATTATGAGCTTTGTAATGATACCTTACAAGAGACGTTTTGCATGAAGCATATCCCAGTTACATTATATTCACTTATTATCATGTTTTTATAAAACCATATAGACTGCACGATGTCACACAGGCACTGTCCAAAAACATTGTCATTGAATGGGTGATTTAAAAAGAAAATATCTTGTGTGGGTTGGAATGTCAACTAACTCAACATTTCCCAAGATATCCCACAGATTCATTTCTCCCCCTATCAATGCAAGAGGAATGTAAAATGTTGTATATTTCACCTAACTGTGGTCCATTCAGATTCCTTACAGTGTGCTTTTCCCACATCATGTTTCAGTTTGGTTTAGGTTTCCATTGAAGTCCAAACAGATGCCAGAACCCTGCAGAAAATGACACTTATTTTAATTGTTATTGATTGCTGTCATTAGTCCCCTATGCTGCTCTATGTATCGTCACTAAAACTTACATAAAATGTGTGTACAATTGTATTGACCAATCACTTTTTTACATATTAGGGATAGGTGACGCTAACAATATTCTCCTAGAATGTAAAAAAGCGACAAAGAGTCCTGTGGCACCTTATAGACAAACAGAAGTATTGGAGCATAAACTTTCGTGGGTGAATACCCACTTCACCCGCAAAAGCTTATGCTCCAATACTTCTGTTAGTCTATAAGGTGCCCCAGGACTCTTAATCTGGATCTGTAAAAAGCAACAAACATGGCTACCCCCCTGATACTTGACTCCTAGAATGTAGTAATTGCAAAAATGCAAATATAAATGGATTTAATATTACAGCACGGAGGTTATCTCATTAGGATTGCTGTCTGAAAAAAAGAGTTACTTGAACTAAGACATGTGGGACTGGACTCTCCACTTCAGCTGAGCTGCGTTCAGGGAAGGATTGTAGAAGGGGTGAGGGGCAAAGGTATACCTAAGTCACCTTTCTGCCCCCAGTTTTGGGGCTATTTCTGCCTAGGGCACCACTTAGAGTTGCCTCAGGGCTGTTATATATTGCACGCAGTGGTCTATGGGCTCAAGAGACCATTACAGCAGCTGAAGATTGCAGTGATGCTGTGGACCCTTTTCCTCAGCGATATTTCTTCACCCTGGGATTCAGGAAGGAGGTGATGTACAGGGATTACGGCCTACTCTACTCTAAAAAAATTTAGATTGACATAACTATGTTGCTCATGGGTATGAAAAAGTCACACCCCTGAGCACTGTAGTTAGGCTGACCTAACCTCTGGTGTAGATGTAGCTACGTCAATGGAAAATTTCTGTCAACCTAGCTATGGTTTCTCGGGGAAGTGGAACTCTTACAGTGATGGAAAACTCCCTTCCATTGCTGCTGGGTACATCTATGCTGTGTGGTTACAGCAGTGTAGCTTTGGTGTCATAGTGTAGTTAAACCCTATGTCACCCTGGGATTTGCCCTACACTGGGCTAGTTAGGTTAGTTTTATGGTCCCTGTAAACGAATGGAGTGTCAAAAAAGCATCATAGGCAGCTGAGGATCCAGCCCTTTATCTTTAATAGCAGCTTAATCTTTAATATCTAAGCACAGGCAACAATAGGAGTGGAATAGATAGTAATGAGTTACCAGGAAAAGGAGTACTTCAAAAACTCCTAGGGAAAAAAAAAAAAGTAAACTAGGTTTTAAAGAGAAAATAAGTAACAGTTCATTCATTAAAGAGAGAGAGAGCTTCCTTTGCTGCTGACTCATACTTTGTGTAGTCATTTACACTTCTATGAAGTTTGCACTCTTTTTGAACTGTGTGTGTATAAAATGCAGCCAAATCAGAATGCATGTTACACTACAAAGTTTTGCAGGCATAGCTATTTTGGTTAGCAGTGTGAAAAAAATCACAGCCGGTAGCTGACATAACTGTGCTGACAAATGCAACTGTACCAACATAAACGTGCTTCTGTCAGCGTACTGGTGGTAAAGTCATTTGGGGTGGTGGCATAGGTGCCGACTCTGTGGGTCTCAGGGGCTGGAGCATCCATAGGGGAAAAATTAGTGGGTGCTCTGCACCCATCAGCAGCCAAGCTCCCCTCCCTGCCTCACCTCCGCCTCCTCTCATGAGCGCGCCGCATCCCTGCTTCTCCCCTTAGCTCCCAGCACTTGCCGCTGCAACACAGCTGTTTTGTGGCTAACAAGCTCTGGGCAGGGAGGGAGGAGGAGCAGGAATGCGGTGCCCTAATGGGAGGAGGCAGGGAAGAGGCGGGGCTGGGGTGGGGATTTGGGGAAGGAGTCGAATAGGGGCAGGGAGGGGACGGAGTTGGGGCGGGGACTTTGGGGAAGGATTGGAATGGGGGCAGGGCAGGGGTGGAGTCGGGGCGGGGCCGGAGGCAGAGTGGAGTTGAGCACCCACCAGTGCCAGCAGAAGGTGGAGCCTATGGGCAGTGGTAAAGTCATGCTGACAGAAGAACTTCAGTCTACTTACTCTGATCTCCACTAATGGGAGCTTGGCCTACCTCGCTATACCAGCTAAGGCTCTGTAGTGTAGACAATCCTTTTGTAAGTTGCATATCTTTGCATGGAAGTAAAAGACTTGTACAAAGTGTAAGGAAGTGGGGAATGAGGTCCATAATCTCGAAAGTTTTGGCCTCTCAAGATTCCTTTACAACGGTTATTAAATCATAGTCACTCTGCTATGTGTCAATGTAAGCCACTTCAGTGTGTACACACACAGCGCTCCCTCTAATTGTCATTGTACCAGTGCATTATGTGTCTCCTGAGGTATCTATCCCACAGTTTCTGGTATATGTGATAAAGCAGGGATTAGTAAGAGCTGCAGCCCACATTTGGAGAAGTGCTTTAGCAAAATGTGAGCTCTATATTTGCATTTTTAATGTATTACATAGCATGTATTGTGGTTTTTTATATTTCCCCTGAAACGTGGCATCAATATTAAATTAAAATATCCCTTGTAGCCTTTTTTATTTAACTTGAATTTCGTAATTTTGTATTAAACTACCATGGATTCAGCTCCTGTTGCTACAGTTACAAGCTCAACAGAATGAAAATCACCTTTGGTGCTTTTCTCAAGTTTGGAGACTCCAGGAACACCTGAAGACCAAGGATAATGACCACCGACACAACCACAAGTACAAAGTCTTATCTGTACCACAAGTTTTATTACAGCAATAAAGTTATAATTACCCATGCATATAGAAATCCTACAAAAACCCATGTAATAACAGACTGTGATCATACTCACCTCATCAAAGATATTCTAGGGTCTGATGGCCCTCTCGACAGACAATCATCGATAGAGAGGTGGTTCCTGCTGGGCTTTCATTTGAGGTTGTCCCTTAAGATCGTCCCACTTTTACCCTACCAGGAAACCTCTTTTATATTGTTGTTCTGTCCACACGTAACACCTTATGCATATGCATGAGGGTTTCAGCCTTCTTTTCCTTATCTGTACTTCCACACTCCATGAATACTGGGGTGCCCCATTTGTCATTGCTTGTTTCTTAGTTCCTCTTATTGTCATTAGCATCTAGACACAACATGTACCCTTTGGTCAGGATAGGACATTCTGTGATGTTACAATCAGGTGTCCCATGGATCTTAGACATACATTGCGGTTTATTGCAATCTAGTTTTCTGTAACATCACCTATTGGTACATCTTTTACAGTAATCTTGGGACCTTACTGGCACAGGGTTATTCCTAGGTCACCCATTCATGTCAAGTATTCTTCAGCCTATGGCCCTACTATGACTAAGCTAAAATCTTACAGGCCTCAGCCTGTAGGCCTTGCATTCCAGTCATGCTTTACTTACACACCTAATATACACTCATCACTCCTATACACTTATCAGTTTTATATTTCTATAATCCTACAATTTAAATCTATTTAGTATACATTGATTGTATATGAAATAGCATATGAATTGACCATAACACCAAATAACACAATGATAAATGGATGTTAAAATAAACTAATTGGCTGCATCCTGATTTCTTTTAAAATAAGAAATGCCTCCAGATTGCCTACATTGCATCTTTAATTTTATGCTGGTCACTTGTTTCATACAGTGTTGCCATAGCTTTTTGAGTGTCTTATGTCAGTGGGTGTTTTTTCTTAAAGCCCCAGCTCCTGGAATCCTGTGATTAAAATGAGAGCTGTGATTCTCACATAAATAAAGATAAGTTCCTAGCCTTCAGGGCATAGAAAAAAGTTTGAAAAATGACCCAAGTGCTCCCTAGAGGCTCAAAAGCCAGAAGACAAATGAAAAGAACTCAAAATGTAACTCTTTAAAAACATCTTATTATTTTTAAACACATCTCACGATTTTGGGGAGGAGGCAGACTTGTGATATTTGAATGTTTGGGGTTGGCAATACTGAAACTGATTTGAATAAGAGCAGTTAGGCCAACACTGAACATTTTGTAAAGACCCACTCCAAGTGTTTTGCGAGCCAGCATCATAAATGTCCAAAGTCTCTAGTGTAAAACTCTACTGAAGTGGAGTTACTCAGGATTTACACTGTTGTAACTGAGATTTAAATCTGGCTTTTGGTGTCTAGGAAAACGGTGGTGATATACAAGTTGCTGCTTACAGCCTCTGAAAGTTGCGGTGAATGGAAGAAGAATGCGGGAAAACAGGCGACTGTGATGTTGCAATTGCAGTAATGGCCATGGAGCAGCTGTGTTGCCACTCTGTGGTTTGGTGTGGGTGGGGTAGAAGTCTCTTGTAGGCCTTTATAGAGCCTTTTATATGTTATAATTTTCCTTTCTCTCTTACGTCTTGCTATGTAATTTCATCCCTACCAAACCACTAGAGGGACCTAAAGTCCATCTCAAATAAATTAGCTTCTTAGCTATTTGATTTTTTAAAAGTCCTTTTGTAAAACTGTTCATGTTTTTCAGAATTCCAACATGTTTAGGGTTCGATCCTTCTCAGTGCAGGTGGAGAGCAGCCTGGACAAAAGCATGGTGAGGAGGACAGGGAGTACAGGGGAACATGAGAATGAACAGATGAAAATGCAATGAAGCTACCAAATGACATCTGGCTACTAGCTGGAAGTAAGGCCTAAGAAGGTATGTGTAACTGAGGGTATGTCTACAGTTAGACATACATGGCTGGCCCACACCAGCTGACTCTGTCTCGCAGAGCTCGGGCTAAGGGGCTGTTTAATTGTGGTGTAGAGATTTGGGCTTGGGCTGCGCGGGGACCCTCCCACCTCACAGGGTCGTAGAGCCCGGGCTCCAGCCCAAGTTTGAATGTCTACACTGCAATTAAACAGCCCCTTAGCCTGAGCCCCAGGAGACCATCCGGGGGTGTCTATTTGCAATGTAGACATACCCTAAAAGCCTCATTAATATGGTCAATATTATGCTTAGCCCACGACTCCTCACCTACATGAGATGTTCACCCATGTCCCTCCCCTCTTTATCATGTACAGTTACATGTGAGAGAGTCAGTGTGCAGGAGACTTGTGGTTTAGTACTGCTCCCTGTGAAGGATTTTGTTCAGCATGTAACCTTACTTGTGTAATCTTTATTTTCAGTTGTCCAGGAGTGAAACAAGCTTGCACACCCTGCCACTCAGAATGAAAAATGGGCAGGACCAAGGCTTTCGTAAATATAAAATAGCTCATTTTAAAAATGTACCTTTCTCCTTGTGACATTGGGCATGATAGATGGCCAGGTTTCTTTTCCTAACCCTTGGACTTGTAGATTGCTGAGCTCTGATTTTAATGATAATGAATGTATTTATATATGTGGAGGTGGTACTCATCTGATAAATTACCGAGAATGGTGCTAAAAGTATTTATCCTGCTCCTTTAGTACCTTGCCTTCACTCTGTCCACCACCCCGTCTCCCTGGCATTTATTCTAATGTTCAAGACGCTTGAGCAGCTTCAGGCATCTTAAACATAAAATCTATCAGAGAACTGTTTCCTTCTTTTCTCCTCAGATTCCCCTCCCCGACCCATTTTAAATATGCCTGAATTCCCAGACAGATGATGTGTAGTCCTGGCTCAATGACAGATTCTATATATATAAAAATGTCATGAGTTTAATGTCCAGTCTTTTAGATCTTTCAGAGCTAGAAGCAAGTACTGGATCCCATCAGAAAGTAGAGAATCCCAATGGGACCTTACACTCTCTCCTACCCCTGGAAGGGCCTGAGATACTGGGTTTTGAAATTGTGACATTTTAAGTCTGTTTTTAGAGGATTTTTATGGCTTTCTCCAAAGCCTGTATAGTTTGACTGTTGGTAGCTAAAACAGACAGGCAGATGGATGCAAAAAATAGTCCCAGTAATAAAACTTTAAAATCCCCAAATGTTCCTAATATAGTTTCTGTGCCATATGTGGCATGTACAGAATACATACTAGTGTGATATAGAGGTTTTATTGGCCCTTGTTTGGAATTACTTGTATGATATTCATGGTTTTGACACACAGGACTAATGTTTGGATATCTAAACTTACCACCATTATTAACTTTCTCATGTTTCATTTTATGATTATTTGTATTACCATAGTGCCTCGAAGCCCTAGTCATGGATCAGGACCCCATTGTGCTAGCTGTTGTACAAATACAGGACAAAAAAGATGGTGTCTGCCTGAAAAAAATCTAAGTGTATTTCATCTCTCTCTCTCTTTCTCACATACTCACACATTGTTTACATTGCCCTGCATTTTGAAGGGCTTAAGCAGGCTTTAAGTAGTGCATTGGCTTTGTGCTGGCTGTTTGAGAGTGAATTTTGTTTTTCCAGAATGAATTAGTCATTAGGATAAGAAATAATGCTGAGAACAAGGGAATGACTGCTAGGTGAGTTATTAGAATAGTGATAATGAATGAAAGCTAATGAATGTATTTCTGTGGCAAAGCTTTGCTTTATAAATAATATTTGCACTATTGCTTTTATTAGCAATAATATGCAAAACACTAATCAATATTTTCAGCTCTTGGTATAATACAATTCAAGCTATAAAAGGGTTTAGCTGTCCAGCAAGATCTAATGTACAACATCACTACATGGTCATATAATTTTCTGGTTGGTTGGTTGGCTTGTTTGCAAGGAATCACATTCTATATGGTGAGTGTGGAGGCAGGAGGATTTGAAGGAGAACAAGAGTAAGAGGCCAACAGTTGCCAAATGAAATAGGGGAATTGGCAAAGCTTGCAGAAGGAGGCAACTGTACTTAGTACCTCCTAAGCCCCTCCAGAGCAGAGCTACAGTCTGGGAAGAGCTGAAGTAGCTCCATGAACAGGTTGCTTCCTTAGCTGTGGAACTCTTAAGATGCACAGAAACAGGTTACCTTCCTGCACTTCTACCTTAGGACTTCTACAGAGGGAGTAACTATGTAACTTTGGGTACGTCTATGCTATGGAGAGTATCCTGGCATAGCTGTGCTGGCATAACCCTGTAGTGTAGACACAGCCTACACCGATGGAAGGGGTTTTTCCACCAGTGTAGGAGCATCACCTCCCCAAACGATAGTAGCTACATTGATGGAAGCATTTTTCCATTGACATAGCTACATCTACGGGGGGGGGGGGGGGGGGTAGGGAGGGGGTTATGTTGGCATAGCTACATCTTTCTTTTATGACATTCTTTTATCCATACTTATCTGAGTGATATGCAAGACTAAGAAAATTGCTGGCTGCAGTTTGGTTGCAGAAACCACAACTTTAACACACATCACAACTTTTTATACTTGCTGCAAATCTGACTGGTTGTGACCCCATGCACCAGGTCACAGTGGCACTGTGATAGGCGCCCTGCGTGTCCAATTGCAGTGCCCCCGTTGGCCTAGTGCATGGTTGGTACACCCTGTCACACAGTCATCGGAATTCTCCGTTAAGTGGGTGATTTTTGGTCATGTGGGTCCCAGCCCCCTGACGGGGTCACTTAGACGAATAGTCCATGGGCAGGCAAAACAAACAAACAGTCTGGGGCCCCACAGTCTACTGGCTGGGGCAGTCAGTAGCACTTGGGAAATCAGCCCCCTGGGCAGAGCAAAGCAGCAATCAGGCTGCTGCCACTGGTCAGGGCAAAGCAAACCTTCTAGAGCTCTGCAGCCTCCTGGCTGGGGAAAGCAAACAGTCTGAAGCCCTGCAGCCTCTCTACAGTACCATGCTGCCTCCTGTGGCTGGCAGTGATCTGGCATCCCATCAGTTTCTGTAGTCAGCGAGTTATCCACGGCGTAGTCCAGGTCCCTGGGCCCTGCTGCTTGGAGCGTCACTGGTACCTCTGGAGGAGCCCCCAGGACATGTCCTTCCTCCTCTGCAGCCAGCCCTGACTGAACTGGGCTGCCTCCTTTTGTCTGCTTTAATTATAATTAATGGAGATATCCCATCTCCTAGAACTGGAAGGGTCATCAAGTCCAGCCCCCTGCCTTCACGAGCAGGACCAAGTACTGATTTTGCCCCAGATCCCCAAGTGGCCCCCTCAAGGATTGAACTCACAACCCTGGGTTTAGCAGGCCAATGCTCAAACCACCGAGCTATCCCTCCCCCCATAAAGGGCTTTCTCCACTTGGAGCATGCGCAGCAGGAGAGAGGGGGTGTGGCCTCCTTGGCCCACAATGATTGGTCTACCCCCATCGGCCCAGTGCAAGGTTGATACATCCTATTGCAGCCACTCACTCAGATTTGGCCTGGCCACCTAGTGGAAGGGGGATGGGCCACATTTGAGTGCCTGGCATTGGACCAGGCACACGGGGTCACAATTCCTCTCAAATTTGACCCGGCTGGCCCTCTGTCGTACCTGCATTCAAGAGCCAAAGGGGATACGTGGTGTCTCTTCAATGCAGTTGCCCAGAACTGCAACTTTAACAAATGGTGACTGCAATTTTTGAACCAAAAAAATCACATCTGTTTTACAGCCTTAGTGATATGTATTATACAATTTTCAGTTAGTTTTACTGATGAGCAGGACCAGTTCCAGCATTTCTGCCGCCCCAAGAAAAAAAAAATAGCCGTGATCGCAATTGCGATCGGCAGGAGCAATTAGAAAAAAAAAAAAAAAAGCCGCGATTGGCGGCGGCAGTTCAGCGGCAGGTCCTTCCCTCCTAGAGGGAGTGAGGGACCTGCCGCCGCAGATGCCGCCCCTCTCCCTTGGCCGCCCCAAGCACCTGCTTGTTAAGCTGGTGCCTGGAGCTGGCCCTGCTGATGAGATTGTGCCTGTGCTATTGTTTCAAATTGTTTGGCACCCACATCCATTGTCTTCTTCCTTTTAACATCAGATAAGTAAATGAGGTTAGTGAATAAAGGACTTTGCGGTGGTGGGTATAGGGGTGAGACAATAACATGCAAACCAGTAAGATTAGAGAGACAGCTACAAATAGGCTTAGACACAGGCCCTAGTTAGGTGGCAGCATTGCACATCGCAATGAAAGAGAAAATGCATTCAGCCCCAGGCTAAGTAGTATGGAGGGAGAAAGGCACATACATAAATTCTGTGCGATACCTGCCTGCAAGCAAATCTGTGGTAAGGAGATTTGTGTTTTTGTTGCTTCATTGACTTTGGATATTGTGTAAAGCAAAGGCTGAGCACCCAACAATCACTAGCTAATTTAGTTGCTGCACAATATAAATGTTTCTGTCATACCTGAGGAATAAAAATGCAGACATGTACAATCACCAGCCAGCCTGTTAAGGAAAACAAGCTAACCCACTTTTCTGTATTCTTTGCAGTCCTTGGGCTTGAATCCCCGTTCTTGTGGCAGGGGTGCAAACAATATTGCTCAATGCCAGCAGGGAAAGGTTCACCTGGGGGGAGGGAGATTCACCGCCAGTGTGGAGAAGGCAGTTTGATCCTTTGTTCTCCCTGAAGTTTTACACTAGGGATGGTAGTTTGATTTTTGGCCTGGGATTCTAGAGATCTATCTGTAGAGGCTACCCAGGGAATGCTCTGAAGCTGCATCCCCTCCCCAGATATCTGGATCAAACCCCTCCTCTCCAGCCTTCGCAGGATTATTGACAGAGCTGATAGAAAAACAAGACACATTTCAACCATCTCTAATTGCACTAGTTGATCAAAGGTCCTTTGGGGGAGCGGGGATTGTGAGGACCTGGTGAACCCCTCGCTGGGCAGACTTTCTGCCACCAGTCGCCCTAAATAAAGTTACAGGCCCTGTACACATAATCTAGATCCTATATTTTATATTTCTCATTATTCTTTTTTTTAATCTCCTTCATTACATTTTTCACTGCCTTGTTTATTGACTGTGTATTGGGTTTTTATTGTTAGTGTAGTTTTCTCCAGACCACACAGACAGCCATTGAGAATTACCACTGAACACAAATAGCTGGCCTGCCTTACATGGCAGAATGAGCTACAAGATTTTGGCTCTTATCTTCACAACAGAACTTGGTCTTTAACCGTGTTGTTACATGGCGGAGAAGAGAGTAAAACTGGTTGGTTGAGTTGTTTCCACTGTTGGCAGACAGAATGGATGGACATCCATGTTGTGTTATTTCTATGGATTGCACTACAGAGACACCAGACCGAGCATAGCCTTACAAGGAGGGTAAATAGATTTTCCTTCTGGCTCTGATCCTACAAGATGCCAGGTACCTCTCAAGGTGTTCAATGCCACTTGGTTAATCTGAGCAACCTTAATTCCTCTTGGGCATTATACTGCTTCTGTTGATGTCAACAGCATCATGGTATAGCTGCTGTTTTCCACTGATCCCAACTTAACTTACCAGCTGGGTGGTTTGGCCTGAAAGCCAAGGGAAATAAGGGAATTAATGGGAAACAAGGGCCATCAAAATAGCTTTTACTAAGATAACATGATGTGTGTATAGCAGGGGAGACTCCTTCGTCACTTAATAGGGACTGCTGACCCAGTAATCTGGGATTTCTGTCTCATAAATATGGAGGAAAGGGAGGACCCAAAAATTTGGTGGGATTTCCCTAACAGGAAGTGGAGGATGAAGGAGGAAGTGAAGGAGTGTGTTGGGACCTTCAAATATATAGCTTTCTTCCTTCCTCAGTTTTGGAGGCTGGAGTTAGAGTAGCTGCTCCAAGCAGACCACTGACTTGTAACCAGACACTTGTTTAGCAGAGATGGTAAAAGTTGAAGACATGAGGAGATACTGAAAAGGCTGGAACCTGAGAGGAGAGATAACATTATACAAAATCATGAATGGGATGGAGAAGAGTGCTCATGTTTAATCTCTATAAAACAAGAACAAAGGAACTTGCTGTGAAAGGAAATACCTTTAAAACTGATAAAGGGAAATACTTTGTTACACAGCACATAATTAATGTATGGAACTCATTGCTATGAAGTACTATTGGCAGCTTTTTTGCTGGGGCTACTGATTGAATTTTGAATTAGCTGGTGGTAAAGTTGTGAAATGAAATCAGTGCTCAACTATGCATAGACATTACAGAATACTAAGCCCTATACATTTTTATCTCTTACAGTACCTTTATTAACAAAGGTAAATAGCTTTTGCTTTCAGTGAAATATAAAATAGATCAATGAAGGATTCTGGCCCATAAACCTAGCCCTTGCAACTGTGGCACTCAAGAAAAATAAATTGTTTCCATTCACTCTAACTTCAGGCCTGATGCTCAGAAATATACTTCCAAACACTGGATGACTCAACACCTCACTAGCACTTTAGATGATAAAATAATAGACATATGGTATAAACTTAGTCTAGCTTCCTTTTGTCTGTATTGGAAGTGGATTCTATTATGCTTCTATTTTTTAAAGTTTTGTTTGCATGTATATATTTTGACTACAATTTTTAAATAACATCTCTAAACGGAAAATAAAGGTGGCGGTTAAGCTACAGAAGCATTCACAAGGTTACAGAGAGCCTTAAAAACAGGGATAGGAATACAGGACACCTAAGAACATTGTCATTGCTGGTGATGTTTATATCCGTTGTCACACTGACATTCACTGTGTTTATTCTAAAGTGTCTAGGCAAGGCACACTGGAGACAGTCTGCCATTGATTTTATTTTTATTGCACTGTACTGACAGCAAAGTCATTTATCTTTAAGGATCTTATTCAGTAAAAATATGTCCAGCTACAATGGTATGCAAGGCAGATGTCTCTTTTATTGAAACTGCCTTTTATACATAAATAACTTGCTCTCCATCCAGTGCAGTGAAATTAAAATCAGTGTCCAATTGACTTGTGAGTCTTCCCCAGCTATGAGTGGGAGCTGGATGTTTTCTTGTTAAATCTGGAGCATGAAGACGAATGGCTTTTCTACCAGTGGAGTGGAATGGAATGAAATCAGTGGCAGTCAGTGCACATCGTGCTTCCTCCCTGATATTAGGGTATCTTTAGATATTGCTCTTCAGAAGGTTAACATGTACCAATATTTGTGCAAGTGCAACTGCACACACAATTATCATGAGTGCATGTGCAAAAATGGTGTCACTGGGGAACTGTATACTTGTTGGTGAAAATGGGGTCAGATTCAGCCTAGCTTCCTTTCTTCCTTATATGTATTGAGTTCATATACAGATAGAAAAGACTTACCAAATGCCAAATTCTCTGCTAAAGAAAGGAAACAAACAAGTGCTTTCCTTCAAATCCATCCCCAGCAGCGTATTATCGCCTAGGCCGACAAGGCCTAGGCCTAGGGCGGCAAATTTGCAGGGGCAGCAAGTTTATAATAGCATTTTTGTAATCACGGCATCAGAGACACTGCGATTCTGCCAATCATAGCATATATTCAAACCAGCAATGAAGGTGTGACTCCATTTAGTAAACATACTTGCAAGAATCCTAAACAATAATATGACCGGAAGGAAGAAATTAAGTGGTTCTCAGTTTTGGATCCATGCGCTGTCCCGTGCTATAAGCGAAATTGCTCTATACAGACGCGCGTTCAAGCGAGGGTCTGCTGTACTTGTAATTTTATTTATAATAAAAGTTGTAAATGTTCAATTATTTTAATGATATTTAGATTCATTTTAGTTTAAACAAATTTGTAAAAAAACTAAAACAAGTTCATATCGGGCTCGGGGAGGGTGGGGGTGGGGCGGCAATTATTTCAGGACCTAAGGGCGGCAAAATCATTAATCCACCACTGTCCATCCCCAAAGAAGTTGATGAACTGAAATTTTGGAAAAGTGTCCTTCCACACAGAATAGATAAATATCTAACTATTCTGTACTTATATGATCACTCTTTTGAATGATTCCCAATAAATTAAAACCAGAACAATAACATCCTCTTTCTACTTTTTCCTTCCCAGCCTATAAGAGATATAGTTTGATTAGTTTATAGTAGGCTTTTTTTGGTTGCTTATGTTTATAGCTGTGTGTGATTTAATAAATTTTTGTTGTATATTTAATTCCATCTACCTAAAAAGAAAAATCATTTATCTTATTGTATTTTATTATTATACATTTAGGACTTATCTATCAGACAGCATGGGTAAACATGAAGATCATCTGAAAACCCTACCTGAGTTGCATTAAGCAGGATTAAATAGATGTCTATACATTCAAAAAGCACTGGGTGATTCTACAGGCATTTTTTCTCCGTTAATATTTCCAACAAAATAAAAACAGAAGATGCATTGTAATTTCTCTGTTCTAACTTTCTATTAAGAATTATCTTAAATCCCACTGAAAGAGAAAAAGGACTGGATATTTTGTAAAGTGAAGTATTCCCAAAGCAACTTGTTAAAAACTTGCTCAGATGGGCTCAAAGAATATCAAATATACCGTATATACTTGTTCATAAGCCAAATATTTTTGGTAAAAAAATGACGCATCAAAGAGTGGGGGTCGGCTTATAAATGGGTCTACACCAAAATTTGATGTTTTTAAATTTATTGAAACATTGAATTGAATATCTAATACATTGTCATTTTGTTTACCTGGAGTGTCTGCAGGCACGGAGCCTCTCAGCTCCCTGTGGCCGTGGTTTGCCGTTCCCAGCCAATGGGAGCTGCGGGAAGTGGCCAAAACGACAGACCCACCAGCGGCTTACCCTGACGGCCGGGTGCCAAAGTTTGCCAACCCCTGAAATATAGTGTCGGCTTATGAAAGGGTCATACGTTTTTTGCTATTTTTACCTAATCATCTTGGGGGGCTGACTTATAAATGAACGGGATAATGAACGAGTATATATGGTATATACTTGCCCTCTCTATATAGAATTTTAGTTACATTTTTTAAGCTTGCTGCTCCAGTCTGATTCTGCAGCTAGACAGTTTGGGCCAAATTGTGCCGTGATTGAGCCAGTCAACTCATTAGTCAGAATTCTCCTTTTGCAATGGTGTGATCCCACTGACTCCAATAACAGTTGTGCTGGTGTGAGTAAGAAGAGAAATTGGCATAATGTGGTGTGAACCAGGGCAGAATTCATGTTTTGGGCCAAATGATGGATGGCCCTGGGTAGCTGTAGGTCAGGGCCAGAGAAAACCCTTCTTTTTCCCATCTCATTATGTACAAAGGTAGCCATAATCCTCCAACCTCTTTACTGGTCTGTCCAAGTTCCTGTGCAGATCCTCATTTCTGTAGGGCAGCAAACACTGTCATAGAGGTGGCTGAGCTTGCTTTCAGAGGATTCATGAAGAGCATGGGGGCATGACCGTGACCTTGATTGTTCATGATGCTTTCAATACAAATCAAGCCTATTCTCCGCCATTGCAGAGAACTGCAATCCTCCACCAGTGGAAAACTGCTCTAAAGCTGGCTTACTTGGGCCCTGGAGGATCTTTGGATGGCTTACATAGGTAGTGTAGCCAGTAGAATTCTATTCTCTGCTATATAGGCTTCTATACCGTACTCGTCATTGTAATATCTGAGCATCTTCCAGTAGGGTGTGAACCAATGTGACTAACATCTGTCATATGTAATTTGTTCTGTCATCCTCTCCCCAGGGTGAGAAGTATGCACAGTAGAGCGTCTTGTTCTGGTAGGCTTGTTTGTTTGTTTGTTTAAGTATACATATTGCTATGTATTTGTTAGAGAAGGCAAGGTCAAAGAAATGTGTTTTCACTTGGAACGGAACATAGTGAGTGTTGGAATGGTGCTTAGTTGTTGGAGAGTTAATTCCATGGTCTCGGATCTGCCCACAGGAAGTTCTGTCTTCCACACAGATGAACTTTATCCTTACTGAAGAGAGTTCTGTTGTGCCAGAGGAATAGTTGTCAATCACAATCTTCATCCCAGAGCTTTAGGCAGTCTTTTAGATATCTGGGCCCAGGCCATCGAACTGAGGAGAGGTCATTGTCCCATAGAACAGTCTCCTAGCCAACCAGAGATGGTAAAAGGTGTTACTTGTGGATGCCACTATGTGAGAGGTTAGTGTCAGCAGGGAAACCAAGAGCAAACCTAGACTATGGACTGAATTGATGAATTTTGGACATGCATCTTCAACCAAAGGAGACTGCACCACAGATGCAAACTCTTCTAGGTGCTTTCCTCTGCATACCAGCATCAACTCTGTCTTGCTCAGATTCAGCTTCCACCAGCTGTTCTCCACCCATGAGCTGATTTTGCCCAAGCACTGGGTCATATTGGTAGTAGTGGGGAAATCATATGATGATGATGAATAGGTAGAGTTGTATATCATCTGCATATTGCTGTCACTTGCTGATCAGTTCACCGGCTAGCTGCATATAGATGTTGAATAGACATCATTCTATCAGACAATTAATCTTCATTGGACTCCCAAGTGAGAGATCTAGAGGATCACTACTCATTGTATGTGACTCTCCATGAAGGACTTAAACCAGTTTACTCTGAACTTGTGCTACCTGTCTCAGGCAAGACAGCAGAATCTCATGGACAACAGCACTGAATGCTTCAGAGAGATCCAGAAGGATGAAAATGGATGTCTGCACTCTGTCCATTGATTGGAGGAGATCATCCATCAGTGCCATTGAAGTTATTTCCACTCCATGTCCTGGTCTGAATCCAGATTGTATTGGGTGTAGAATATTAGCTTAAATGAGATGATCTTGTAGTTGGCCTTTGGTTAGCTTCTCTTTGGGCTTGCTCAGGAATGGGAGGTTTGACACTGGGTGGTAGTTGACTAGAACTGATATAACCAGGGTGGATTTATTAAGTGTTGGTTGGACAATTGCATGGTTGAAGGAGGAAGGGAAGATTCGTTCTCTGGATTAGGTGTTGGATATTTCCTAGTTAGGAGTGGCAATAATTGTTCATGACTGTCTTGCACAGGAAGGGTTAAGAAGGGCATTCATTGGTCAGATTCACATGTCTTGGCTTGAGATGAATTTAAGGTCTCCAGAACTTCTTGATGAATGATAATACTGAGCTCTGGGAATGCAGGTGGGCTCTTTGTTGGTGGGTGCAGGTGGGATTCCCAGATAGTTTGGGAAGCTATCCCACATATTTGTGCACTTTCCAGCGAAGTAGAATGATAGCTTTTCACTGTGCTTGGTGCTCAGCTCTGATGCCTATTGCAGGCACTCAGGATTTACCATCCTAGATAGTTCCATGGAGTGGGATTTGCCAGCTTCAGTGGAGAGTGATTCATAGATTCCAAGGCCAGAAGGGACCATGGTGATCACCTAGTCTGACCTTCTGTATAACACGGGCCATAGAACTTCCCCAAAATAATTCCTAGAGCATCTCTTTTAGGAAGGTTCTCTTAGCTTGTAATAGGGAGCATAGACTTGGAGGAATTTGTTTCATCCTGTCTATATCAGCCTTCATTTTCTACCACTGGTGTTTAAGTTTCCACCACACACTCTCCATCTCGATCTTTGTGGTGATGGGGAGGAAGGGGCCATTTGGGGGCTAGTTTGTCAATGATCAAGGCTAGTGTACAAGAATAGTGATTCACCAGGTGTTCAACCCCTTGTCCAATGGGTGGAGTGCTGTTTTCCTTTATCTAGCTTTGGAATTTGTTGGATTCCAGGAGTCTTTGTGATCAAATCAGGATAATTGGTCTGCCTTGTTCCCTGGAGAGCTGGAAGGTCTCTGACCACTGCCTTAATGAGGTGATAGTCAGTACAAGTCAGTGGCTGGGTTAATGTCCTCTGTCCCGATATCTAGGCTGAAGATCGGGTTCACAGTATGACTTGTTGGGTGGGTTGGCCCAGAGGTGCCCTGAGAGTGTCCTCGGAAGGCAAGTGAGGAGATGAGTTTATGGGCTTTTGTATCTATGGCCTGGTTGATGCACATGTTGAACTCTCAGAGGACAAGAAGCCTAGAGTATTTTGCCACCGTTGCCGAGAAGTATCAGTGAGCTTTTTTATGAATCTATTCGTCTGTGGTGATCTGTAAATGAGCATAAAATCTGCTAGCTTTGTCTCTGGTTTCTATCGTCAGAGGAATGAATTTGAATGGAGTTGTCCTACGTAGGTCACCTCTCTTAGAATTGATATTTGTAGAGAAGGTGAATGCAGCACTATCTGCCCTCTTGTCCTGTCTGCACGAGTGATGTACTGAGTATACAGAAAGTGGGATGTGGTGGGCTAGTACAGGGCTTGTAGTGTCATCCAGCCAGGTCTTGGTGATGCAGGCTATATTGGGTGCCGCTGATGAGATTTTGTATGTTTGTTTATGGCAGATCTTGTGTTGAACAGCATCAACTTTAGTTCATGTCGCTTTGAGTTGTCGGCTTCTGGTCTGTGCCTAAGTATTAGGAATCTGGTTTCTTATGTCTGTTTTCCTGTTTCCTTGGACAGTTCCTCCCAATCTGAACTGTGAAAGGTGATGTAGTGGATTGTGCCATGGCATGATTTGTGGGGAGGCACAGTTGTCTGGTTCACCAGATACCATGGGAAACATAGATCAGTGGGAGCTGTCACTTGGTATGTTGGAGCTGTAACCTGCTTGAGTCCTGGGAATGGGTGGAGCTGGAGCAGTCAGTTCCTGGGGTGGTGTGCTTGTCCTGGAAGTCTGGTGGTGTAACAGCAATGGAAATAATAATATGCATAGTGACAGTTGTACTAGATAGCATCAAGCCCAGCAGAAAGAGGAAGTGGGAATGGCATCAGACATCCATTTCCTTGAAATAAGCTGTCTGTGTTGTCACGATGCCCCTGTTGCTCTGACCTGCTTTGGAAGAGAGGTGAAGAGTAGGGAGGAAGAGAAATAGAACTTAGCAGTTAGGAACATGTTAGAGCTGCAATGTGGCCTCCTGACCAATAAGGTGGTGGCAAAGGCTGGGGGAGCAGGCTGGGGGTGGAGGGCTCCTTCTTCGAAAGAGCAGCGTTCTCCAACAGCCTCGTTCCAGGTGGTGGCTCCTGTGCTGAGAAGGAGCTAGGAGAGTAGTCACAGCTTCTCTTTCACCGCTTGGGGGAAGTTGGTCCCCGCTGCTGCTGAATCCTGCTGGGGGGAGGGAGGAGAGAGACAGTGCAGTTGGGACATCCCTGCACTCCAGCAATCCCCAGCTGCCCCAGTAGCCCCTTTGTGCCATTGGCAGCTGGGTCACATTAGGGCAACCTTTAGGGACTTGTGGGACTGGCCTGAACACACAACCCCAGAATTGGGGAAGCACAAAGGTGGCTTAGAGCCCCATCTGCCTGCCCCTTCCATCAAGTGCTCCAAGCTCTCTTCAGCTACTGCTGTGAATGTGGCTCATTATGCCCTGAATAATCAGAATGTTTAAGATATCTAGGCTAAGCTTCTGTTTCAGTAGTCATTTATCACAGGCTAATGAACACTGAAAAGAGAACCTGTTTGGCTTCATGGATCATGCATAATTTATAATTAAATACAGCAATTTATGTTTAAATAACATTAAGGGTCTGACTTCAGCTGACAGAAAACCAGAACATGCAGAGTTCAGGCTAAGCCTCCATCCCTAAAGTACCATGTTAAAATAATAATCAGATTTTAAAAGGTACAGTGGTGAGCACTAACAACAAAGCAAACCGCCTTAGCTTTAAATTTCCCAGAAATCATGAATTTGTGAGACCTGGAAAAATATTTGGTAGGTATTTCATTTGTATGATTTATTATTTATACTTTGCTGAGAAGTGTACTGGGCATTTTGCAGAACAAATGAAGAGAAATGAGTCCCTGCTCCTAAGAATTTACAATCTAGGGCCTGATCCTGCAAATACTTACGTGAGTACTCTGAGTAGTAGAGTTAAGCATGTGTGTAAGTGTCTGCAGGATCAGGGCCTACTTTAGGCGTGACACAATGAGTGAGTATCGCTAACAGTACAGGATGGGGTGAAGAATGACAAGGTGTTACCACAATGAGATTGTGAGGTTACTCAGTTGATGTGTTTGCATCTCTTGATGGTTCCATCAAGGGAATATTTATTCTTTTAAATCGGGTACTAAAGTGGCCAATTTAAAAAAAAAAGTAACTCCTCCTTGTAGGCAACATGGATATAGGCAATCCAGGGCCCTAGGCACACCATGACACTGGGCCCCCTTGTCTCCACCCCGGTGGCCCCAACTTCCACTTGGCATGGAAGTGACAGGTGGGTCCTCTTCTCCCCCCAGGAGTGTTGTTAGGGGCCATCATCCCCTCTGAAGCAGAAGCAGTCCTCTCTCTCTGCCACCCAGAGAGACAGGAGTGACAGCAAAGGTCCTTTTTGTCCTCCTGACGCCCCACACGACTTACTCTGTCATGGTGTAACTGCTTGGGTAGGGGGACCTGACCCACTGCATTCTTCTCCTCCTGTCTCTCAGTCCTGTGTTGGGGTGGTGTTGGCAGGGCTCCACAGGACAGTAGGCCTTAGAGTTAACACCCACTGAAAGTCATGGTGCAGCTCACACCTCTCAGCTTTTGCTTCAGGCTCTCTGCAGACTCAGTCAGACATCTCTGTGTCAGTTACACTCAGGGCACATTGTCAGGTTTTTCTTTATAACCATAAGGTCCAGAAACTTCTTAATAATTAACCTAAATGTTTAGATTCTCATGTAGTTTTATGGACTTCAGGAGCTTTGGCCTTAATCATTGGGACTATAATGCCAATGCTTTAATCTAACATTGCATGGACAGGTTTTATTATTTGAAAGAGGAAATCTAATGATCTAGAATGTTGACCAGACTGGGCTCTAGGGAGTTATACTGTTGGTAAATATATACATTATTTAGGCAATTTAATTTAAATTGATATTTATTTACTGCTAGTGACTTAAGGGTCTGAAATTGTTACTCCATCACTGGGGTGTACATATTTAGATATATACTAGAAACATGTATTTTCCAAAGAAGTCATATCCATCTCAGTACAGGCACACATGATGTGTGCTGTTGTGACATGGGAAAAAAGGATTCATAAGAAGTACCACCCCAGAGTATGACTGCAACAACTCTTGTTATGAGCAATATAGTTAAACATGATCTCTGAAAACTGCTACTGGAAGTTAGACTCTTGAAAGATCAGGGCTGTTTGCAATAGGCCTTACCCAAACTGTCATATGAGATAAAAATAAGACTTGCACTTACCATTGTAGGAACCATTTCTCTCTTTGGTGCATGCACATTACTCGCTGCAGCTACACATCTCATCCACCTTGCTAGGTTGGCAGCAAGGAGGCTGAGTGACATGAGTGTCCCTATGCTGGCTCCGTGATACAGGGTGATTGCCCAGTGGTAAAAGTACTTTAATGCTAGATTACGTGGGTGATGCAATGCAAAGTGCAAATGACTTTGTATGACCTTCTTTGGGGCAAATGTTAGTGTAATATTAAGGGTCAGTATTTTTGGAGCCTAGAAGATAATAGTTTGGAAAAGAAATCCTTATAATTAAGTATATATAATGAGATCCTCAAAAGAAAATCACTGTTGGGCTTCTTACTATAGAATACTATGGGCTGAACTTTAACTTACCAGATGGTCCGATTTGTAGTCTGATCAGCATGCAGAAAGTCAGGAAGCTTCTGTTTTTGAAGTCTGTATTTTAGGATGATGAAACACATCCCTGGACCTGTTGGATTCTACCAAGGTTACTTCATGGCCCATTTTGCTTCTTTAAGAAATGGGTTAGCTGTGGTAGGCCAATGCTAAGGTAGGAATGACTCAATCAAGGGACCAAACAGGACTGTTTAGATATGAAAAAACTGCTGAAAACAATGAAGCAACTATTTGACCGATGAGTTTATATTCCATGTGCTGGTATCAATAGGAGACTGAATATACTATCAAGGCAACTGACAACATCTTAGTGCTTTGAAGAGGGCGATTGCATTCTAGGGCAAGATGAAATTTAGTAACCTTGGCCTTATCTATATAAGGAAATTTTCACTGGTGTGATTACATCAATGTACTTACCCTCGTGCAAAATCCTAATGCACCAGTGAGATTTGAGTCGGTAATTTATCAGTTTAAGACACATCAATGTAAGCCCCCTTTTGCATCAATGTAGTGAGTATGTACATTAAGCATTTTCACTTTGTGTCTACATCAAATGTAGATACAAGTATTTAAATAAAATTTCTAATATAACGACACGATCCAAATAACGGATATCACTTATGGACTCTTTTCAGTGATCCTACAGTGAGACACTTAACAGTGACTAGTGGAAATTAATTAGAAAAAGAAAAATGGCTGATCTAGAGGTTAAGGTATTTAAAAAAAAACATAACATGTCTCTTTTGTTTTTAGTTGAATTGCAAATACATGTCTGATTTGCTGTGAGCATGTTGTGGTGTTCATGGATTATTACTGGAGATGGTATAATGGCAGGCAAGCTTCTGGACAAAGCAGGAGCAATTGTTTGAAAGACAATATATTATAGATTAAAATATTCAGCTGGCTTACTGGCTCCACTGGTTGAACATCATGAGAAGATAGGAGTTTGAGAGCTATTCACAGATATTGTTTCAAAACTTCCAGGATGCACAGTTCCTAGGAGGGAATAGTCTCAATAGCTTAAAAATAGAAATGTGCTCTTTGTAAACATATTAGTAGGAAAAGGATTTGTAAAAGGCTCATGTTGGTGATCCCTTTCATTTTGGATCCTTTTGCTTTAGGATATGGGTTCTCAACCTGGGACTCACAAGCAGGTCCATGGATGCTGTGATCACCCTTCCTTCCTGGTGTCTTTGAAAGGGAAGAAAAAATTCTTAAGCAGATGGGATGTCTGTTGCGCTTAATGAAGAGAGAGGAATATTTGGCGCCTCAGGGATAGAGAAGGATTGATGGCTTGAGGGCAAAAGCAACATCTGTGATCAATGCTCCTTTTAACTATATCAACATTTAAATCTAGCTTCATGCCTCTAACTCAGAAGTAAAAACATATTTGTGAAATATGTTTAAATTAAAAAGGAAGGCCAGGGAAGCTGGGTTCTTCTAAATGAATAAAAATAAAACAATTCAGAATGATAGCATTTTAGATTCCATTCGCTCAGATGGAGCAAATAGCTAGAGAAGGGGCCACACAATGGTGAAGCAGGCTCATATACACACAGCAGAAAAGATATATTCATTACTCCATACGTGAATGAATTTTTGTGACATTCAAAGTGTACCTTTGCTCTGAACAGTGACGGAAAAAAATTACATCAAGGGATTTATTGTCTTTCAATGACTTCTCTATCAAATTGCTCAGATTAGTTGTTTTTCTAATTGCAGGATCTGAATGTCAAGCTGGGTTATTCATTGTGCAGAGTCACCACTAATAAAATTCTTCCTTTGGAATTCTGCTGCTTCAGCCAGAAAACACTCCTGCACTCACTCCTATAGCTGTGTTGGCCCTGCAGGGTTAGCAGGAGTAAAAGTAAGAACCACTTATTTTTCTCAGTAAAGTAAGAAGCTATGACAGAATTGCTTAATATTGCTTGGAATGTGCACAAGGATCAGATCAGTTGAGTAAGAAGTTGCTATTTTTATACAGTCACTTAACTGAACAAAGCCACATTTAATAATTAACATATAAATATTAAAACACTGAAAGTGAATATATAGATCATGAAAAATGAAGGTAATTTAGAGTAGCATGTGAATATAATGCTAGGAAAGATGAAAACTTTGCTCAGGGTAGGTTCACTTTGTACGCTGTTTATGAGATACATATTTTAAAAGACTAATAAAGTTGATTTTTTTTAAAGTTCCAGATCTCAAGAGCCACAAAGCTGTAATTTTTCAGAGAGCTTATATTTCATCTGTAAAATTCAGCCTGAGCTGAAATCAGTAATATGTTGTTCAAGCCAAAAGCAGCATTTCATAAACCGTTTAATCTCTCCCACTTTCCACAATTCACATAATTTTTCTTTTACTGTTTTTAAATAACATAACCCAGACCCTGCTCCGAAAGCCACAATGTGTTCTCTGAAAATGGCTGTAAATTTGCCAGTTGAATACCTGACTGCATCTCTGCAATTAACTTTTGATGCCTTGGGATTCTTCCAAAAAATCGTTCTAGATTCACATGTTCTCCACATTAGCAGTGGTAGGTCTTCAGAAGGAGACATATTTTTGCTAAAAGCTCCTAGGCTGGATTCTGATCTCAGCTCAATTAGCATCAATCCAGATTAACTCTATTGACTTCATAGAGATATGCTAAGTTTACACCAGTGCAGCTGAGATCAAAATCTGGCCTGAAATTCTTAGCAGAATATGTATATCATCACAGACAGCTGGATCCTTGTTTTGTGGAGCTGCAGGGAGGAAAAATTGTTAAAGGGGGGAGGACTGAAGTTTGAAATAGCAGCTCAAAATCAGTAGAATTTTAGAAAACTTTAAAATATTTTCAAAACAAGGATTTGGGGCCAAATTCTGCTTGCCCTCTTCATGAGTAGCCCCACTAAAGACAATGGGCATTATTATGGGTTTATCTGGAATTCTGTATAAGAACTTGCCTATGGCAAGATAGTATCTGTTGTCAGATGCTACCGGTGTGGTGCTCTGCTTTCTCCTATGTTGATATCACTCGGCTGCATGCGTGTGTTCCCTCTGTGTGCTGTCCCAGCTCTGCAGATAGCTGACACAGCAAACCCGACGAGAACCCCCAATGACCACAGACTCTAGTAAGGTATGAAGGCACCTCGGCCAGGTTTATTGCGACCTTGGACACAATTGCAGTTCCCCGTAGATTACTTAGTCTACTGGGCATACTACTAATAGATGCCTCTTGGCAATGGACCCGGCTCAGTCAGTGGCGGGACTTTCTACTGCCCCCTCAGCCGGACAAAGACTCCCACTCAGGGATGCATTCTTATACACAGGTACAAACAAGTTACACATCACTCCTGACGTATTGAGGTGCAACCCCTCTACACAGCAAGGTACAACCCTTCTACGTAGTAAGGTGCCGCCTCTCACCTTGTACATGTTGGTTCTATCAAAACAACTCTATCCATGATTTTACCCTTTTGCCCCGTCATTGGGATGGGTCAGCCTGTTCCATGTTATCTGTGGAATGTTCCCGTATGGTATGTCTTGGTACCATGTTTATACTAGGTGAATATATATTTATGCAATATCAGCCCTTTCCTTGCCAGCTTCTGTGAGCAGGGCCTGCCTCTGGCTCACAGCTTAGCTTTGCTTTATGTTAGCGAAGTCTTGACCATTACTCTAGTTTGGTTCAGGCCTCAGGCCTCATACTGGGCCTTTATCAGGGCCTTCACTTACCACATTCCCCCACTTTTTTTCTTTTTAAGGGGAGGATGTTTACCCATCGTCCCGGAAAAGCATAATGCATGGACTAAAGATAACCCAGTGGGCTAAACACTGTTACGTGGTTACCTTATTTTACCATCCATACACTCATGCCCCATCTGTCTCTTTAGTCTGCACATTCCCTCATATGACTGAGGGACAGATTTTATTATCCAATTTTATTTTCAGTCCCTTATGGTGGGCCTGGGAATGTTAGGCCCGGGACCATAGGTATGTGGGGTTTAGTGGCCTATCTGGTACTTCATCAAGGGCTTCGTGGGGCCATACAAACTATGCACAGGATATAAATGAAATTATAGAATATATGACTTATTTATTGGTATCATATAAGTATGAATATATGTATATATATCACACTGGCCTCATACTGGGCCTTTATCAGGGCCTTCACTTACCACAGTATCGATTTGAAATGTTTAAAATCCCCATAAAATACAGAGACCTAAATGCACTTGCCTATGTTCTATTACATTCATATTAATCTGTATACATGTATGGATAAAACCAAAGCACGTTATCCCTCCCCTGGTTGAGTGCATCTGAACTCTTGGCTCTTGTTCCCAGCTCCCATCCATAGCAGGCATCTGAAGTCCCCTTCCTTCTACACTATCATGTTTCCTGATGTCATCTGATTAAACTGCAAGGAGACTTTTTTGATTGTACGTAATGTGACATTTTAAATTTATACTTTCTATAAAACAGTTGACACACCATGTTTCACTTGGTTTACTTTGTTCTTTCTCCTTTTTTCCTTATGCAGTTTTAACTCTTATCATAGAATCATAGAAATTAGAGATGAGGGAGAGACTCATTAGGTCATCTAGTTTCTAATCCACTTCCCAGCAGGTTCAGGCCTATTCCCTTCAGATCATTTTCTATTGTTTTGTCCGGTCTAGTTTTAATTGTGGTTAGTAATGTCCAGTTTTAAGTAGTGCTGGTCACCATTTTTTTTCAGTGGAACAGTTTTCTGGTGCAAAAGGCAATTTCATCAAAATCTAAACATTTTGTGGAAAGGTGTCCATTTCAAACCAGAGATCGTTTCAACTTCGTTTTCTTAATGTCAGAATGTTTTGTTTTAAACATCATTTTCATTATTTTTGTTTCAACCTTCATATTACATATCCATTTAAGTGTGTGTGTGTGTGTGTGTGTGTGTGTATATATATATTATATAGTCAATATTTTACATTATATTATAATATTTCAACATTATTGAAACACAGTGATTCAGCCTTATTGAAATGAAACATTTTGATGTTTCCAAATTGAAATTATTTGGAATTTCTGTTTCATGGCAGATTTCAACATTTTGACTTTTCATTCTAATTCAGAATGGAAACAGACTTTGAAATGTCAGATTTTCTCATGGAATGTTGTTTGACCAGTGTTAGTTTCAAATGTCCCATGTCTTCCATTGGGAGACTAGTCTACAATCTCATAGACATCACTGTCAACATTTTCCCTGATATTCAAGGTGTTCCAGGTTCTCAGCAATTTTGTAGTCATTAATTCTAACTTCTCCCTACAATATTACTTTCTCCAAAATATATTTATTAAGACCTTTCCCATTTCCCTTAATCTACTAGGTTAGCATTGACTCATTTTAGTTGTCTCTTTCCTCTTATTTGGAAATGTTAATAACTCAATTTAAGCCATGTAAAGTGCATCCAGATACTACAGTGATGGCTACCATTATAAATCTGTGTAATAAATAAATTAATGCAATGAAACATATTCTAATGTAAGCTACATAGAGGTGTCAGCCAGTGTAATTGGATTCACAGCAGTGTAATAGATCAGGATCTGGACGAACATTTTGGAACATTGCATTGTTTTATTTTCTTGTTTTTTTCCACTGTGCCTTAATGTTTTCCCTGAACACATTGCCTGATTCTCTCTCTCTCTCTCTTTTTTTTTTCTTTTTGGCTGCCTCCCCATTTTGCATTTCCATAGCAGGTTTTTATTTCTTTACCCTGAGATCTTTGAACAGTCCCTCAAGAGGCTTCACTGGCTGATTTTTGTTCTTTCTTTTTTCAGAGTTTGTGCCAGGCACTTTGTTCAAATCTGTCTTGGGAATGAAAACACCCCAGACTTTTCTAGAAATCCTAATAATGCTGCTTCTCTACATAACAACATCACCTCCTCTACAGATGGATAGAGCTATAGATATATGCACATGCATCTTCATAGCTATGCCTACCTTTTGGGCTTCTCAGGTGAGTTTCTGTTGGTATTTTAGATGCTAAGCTCTAGGGACAAGGAGCTAGGGGAATGTCTCCATAGAAACTGCATTCAAAGAATCTCCTCTGTGTGGGAGGATGGGATCAGCTGCCTTCATGACTTCTCCCTTCTTCCTTTGGCCCTGTGCAGAATGCTGTGGGTCCTGAGTTTCTATGCATAGGCTAGCGCTATGGGCTTTTGTTGTCACACACATCCACACAAACAGAGTTCAGGCAAGAGGGCCAAAACTGGGGCAAGGGAGGGACAAGATCCCTCCTCCTCAGAGATAGCAGTAGTAAATGAGCCCCAAATTAACTCAACACAACACTGAGACTGTATTAAACTTTACATGGATTCCCCTCCCTGCTGGGAAACCCATCCTTGAAGGTGGATTCCGGAGGACCCACTGTCAGTATTTGTCTGTGTGAGGGTATGCTGAGAGGTCTGGCCTGGTGTGTGATAGGGTGTTTCTGAGGGGACCTGGGGTGTGTGTGGGGGCCTGGGGTGTTTCTGAGGGGGCCTGAGGTGTGTGATAGGGTGGACTAGCCCCAAAGGCCCCCTGCTGGAGGCCTCAGGGTTCTGCCACATCTATCCCAGGAGAGGAGCAGTAGCTAGGTCTTCCAAAGCAGCCTAGAGTGGTGGTGAGGAAACAACCAATCAGAGGGCCTGCGGGAATGGCCAATCGGAGGCCGGGGGGCATATAAAAGGAGCTGCAGAACACAGCAGTAGTTTGTTGTTGCTTGGAGCTGGAGAAGGCAGGATGATGTGCCTGGAAGAGCAGCAGAACCAAAGACAGTCTGCTGGCAGGGACTGTGGGAGCAAGAAGTTCCTGGCTGGCTGCTAGGACTGAGTAGGGACTGAGCCCAGGGTGGGATGTAGGAAGATAGTATCTCCTGGGGATATGGCCCCATACCAGGGCTGGGACTACTTAAAGACTGAGCCTGGGGAGGGCTAGAGAGGCACCACCGGAGGGGTACTAAGATAGGCCTCTGGTGGATGGCATACCCTGGAAGAGGTCTGTTCTAATTCACATGCAGACAGTGTGTGTGACTTGGCTGGAAGACTGAGTTGCTGGAAAAACTGCCTGTGAACCACTGAAAGGGGTCACCAGAACTGAAAGAACAGACACCTAATTAGAGGGGCACTTGTGAGAGTGGTGCTGACCCTGTTACAAAGGGGCAAATCACTTCTGGGGGTGGGAGTTAGTGGCAAACTGCTGCCTATTCCGTGTAGAGGGTAAGAGCAAACTGAGACCCTCATTGAAATTACTTGAGGAAACCTGCAGAAATGTTCTCCTCTCTCTCCTGAGGAGTCTTGTGTAGGAGGGGCCAGTTCCTTCTCTTGCCTGTATTAGTGTTTTGTACAGCCCTGAGGCGCATGTGATCAGCACTTGAAACACAATAATGCTTGACTTGCATTGATTATCTTTTTCTTCCCCCTTTCCTTCTCTAAATTTCTTCTCTATTCTTGGTCCGTTCTCCCTATCTTTCTGGCATTATCTCGCTCCCTTCTTCAGAGGCTGACTGTATCCTGATCATCAGGCTCCCTTCCTGAGCCCATCAGCTGTGCAGCAGGGAATGAAAACAATGGCTTCTGTCTGCTGAACAAATGCAAACTAATTGACTGCACCTGAACTAGCCAGCAAAGGGAGGTTGTGCAGCTACCTGCCAGCTTGTATCATGAGCTCAGGTGGGTGGCCTGCAGGAGCAGAGAAGAGGGGCCAGGCAGGTGGCTGTCTGCAATATGTTTCTCCTGCTGTACAAAGATTTGGGCCATAGGAACTAAAAAAAAAAAAAAAAGTAGCTTTCATGTTCTGTTTTAACTGTTTTGGTAGGGGGTAGTTTAAAAACCTTAGCACTAGTCACCAGTTGCTCATGTTTATTCATATGGTACCATCTGAAATAGGCAGATTTGGGCCAATTTAGGAAGTGTAAGTTACAATTGACCCTTGAAAGAATAAATTATCCACTTGAGACTCTTTAGATATGTGGCTAATATGAAGCTGTCAGTTTACATTAATTTTTACACATCTCCTAGCTAAACTAGGGATCCACATGCGAAAACCTAGTGTGAACTATGGATTTGGGAGTCCATGGGGAACATAATCAATTAATCTGTGGCGGGTTATTGATGATGATCTTTTCCTTTTGTAGTTCTTTCAGAATCACATGTGGGAGAGAATGGAATGGAAATGACATTTTGTAAATGTGAGAGACAGTTGTAACTTTTTGTGAAATGTTGCTCAGTGAACTGGAAAACCTATCACAGGATGGCTTTTCTGTAGGAAAGATGCTAAAGTATATATATAGGGAGGGCTAGATTCGGCTCTCAGCTGCACCAGTTTGGATCTGGAATAACTGCATTCACTTCCCTGATGCACCTGAGAGCAGAATCTGGCTCAATATTTTGATAATTACCTATGGGATGTTGTTGCTTCTTGTAAAGCATTAGCAGTTTTGGGGACCTTGAAAGTCCATTTTGAGTTGGAGGTGGAATCAGTGATACAGAGTCAAGATATTTGTCAGGGTAACTTGCTTATTTACAAAAGTCCTTAAACAGCAGAGGCTACCAGCTGCACATACACAACTCACTTTTGTGGAAACCTTCAACTTTGTCACCTGTCACCAAGAAGGAGCTCCTCTGGATCACTTGGAATCTATTTAAGGTACTTATAACACCTATGTGAGGTAAGGCAGTGCTATGGCCTCTGTTTTACAGATGGGGAACTGAAGCACAGAGGCTGCGCTTTGTTTACACTAGCACTTTTGTGAGCAAAACTTTTGTCAGTCAGGGGTGTGAAAAAACACACCCCAGACCGACATAACTTGCACCTACCAAAGCACTGGTGTGGACAGCACTGTTGGTGGGAGATGGCATACAGTGGCTAGACAGGAGACCTTAAAGCAGTGCAGCTGTAGCAGTACAGCTGTGCTGCTGTAAGGGGTCTGTAGTGTAGACATAGCCTTAGTGACTTGTACAAGGTCACATTTGGCAAAGCAGGGAATTGAAAGATCTTCCAAGTCATAGGTGAGCACCCAGTCACTGGCCTATGCTTTCCCTCAGTACTTAACACAGTTCCCCCTTCTTGCCCTTCAGTGCTTGGGCTTTATATAAGACCAGAACTGCTCACCTAGTGTAATATGGTCTCCAGAGATGGCTTGATTTACCCTCACCTTTGTGCAGCTGTTCTCCAGCACAAAGGAACCTCGGAGGAAATCCACTGAGTTTCTCAGAGTGTTGCAAATCCAGCATGTTCCCATATCACTTATGAAAGATGCATACTATTACATGTAGAGCAGGCAGCCAACTCCCTACTGATCATGTAGACCCATGCGTCTTTGTATTCTAGCAAATTGTGTTAAGGATCCAATTCTTCCAAGTGCCCTCAGTCCCCATTGACGAACTGTGCGGCAGATATTCTAGTTTGATGGGAATATAAATCGCGTGCGTAGCTAAAAATCTCCACTCTTCGTTCGATTGTACTCATAACTACACACCAAGATTTGCATGTCAAAGGGAGGAAACCACGTAATTGCTCTTGCAGTTGGCAGAGATCCAGAGTCACCCTTACCTAATAGGCTCTCAAAAGGATACAATATGAAGCCTGGGGCCTAATTCTGCTCTCACATCAGTGGTGTAACTCTATAGGCTGTAATGGTTTGTAATCAGGCACGGACTCACCCCTGTGGCGCCTCCTGCTGGTCGTCCAGGGAATTAGCTCACCAGCCTCTGGAGCACCCTCTGGAGGCTGGTGATCCACCTGTCGCCCCCCCTGTGTCCCTCCTGGACCCCAGTGCCCTTGGCTTAGGTGCTGCCCCCCTGGCAGTACCCCACTCTCTCTCTGGGTCTCCCCACCCAGGGGAACCCCCACCCCTTATCCCGATGTTGCCTCAGTCATGGCTACTGCCAGTCACCATCTAGCCCCCATGCCCTGGGGCAGACTGCAGTCTATCAGCCAATCATCACCGGCAACAAGGGGTTTGGACTGGCTGCCTTTACCCACCCTCAGGCTGCCCCTCTGTAACCCCAATACCTATGTGGGCCTAGGACCAGGCCCTGCAGCCTGGGGAGTTGCTGGCCTAAGGCTTCCCAGCCTTGCCTTGCTCTAGGTCTCCGGGTGAGCTCCCTGCAGCCAGGCTTGTCTCTCTCTCCTGTCAGAGGGAGACTGCTCTGCTCTGACTACCCTGGATGCCTTATCAGGCTGAGTGGCTCAGTTTGGGGCATGGCCCGAGCTGCAGCCACTTCCCCAGTCAGCTGGGGTTTTGCTCCTTTTTACCCAGCCCCAGCCCTCTGCAGGGCTTTTCCAACCCCTTCAGGGCTGGAGTGGGTGATCACCCCGCTACATGGTTGCTTCTGACTTATGCTGCTGTAAGTGAGAGGAGAAGCATATCCTAAATATCTACTAGTATAATATATTTTTGCTCTTGTACAGCTTGTTAGAGACTTCACTTTTTAAATGAAATGTGGCAATTAGCCCATAATACAGTCTAACTACTTTAATTTAGGAAAATATAATTAAGCTGCAGAGATAGTGAACTGTCAGATATGTCCATTGGCACAAGCATTTCAGAAGAATTGTTACGGTGCAGATGCTAGTTCTTTTATTATAGAAACTGTCAACATTAGCAGGCATTTACTCTAAGTCCTGGAAGAGCGGAATATTGCTATAACTTTTCTATTTGGGCAAGGTTTTTATACTGTGACTGTGGCAAGGGATCTCAGTTGGGGGGCCAGTTATGTAAGGACTACAAAAACACGTAGCAAGACAGGCCCTGACCCAAAAGAACTTACAATTAGAATAGACAAGACAAAGTGTGTGAAGGGAAAGTGACTTGTGCAAGGTCACACAGCAGACTAGGGTCAGTTATGCCAGTTTTCTTAAACGTTTGCTGAAAGTAATAGTTGAAGTGTGTGGTTTCTTGCATGTTCAACTAGAGATGCTTTTAAATCAGCCTGATTTCAGCGGGACGGTGCTCAGCACTTTCTGAAAACCATTCTTATTGCATTCAATAGGCCTACTCATGTGAGTAGCTGTTTACCAGTGGGAGTAATGAGCTTGGAGTTCAGCCCAAAGCATAGACGGCACATAATGGAGGCGGGGAGGAGGCTAAGCCTTCCCAAACCTTGTGCCGCCACGGGGGAGGGAGGGTGGCAGATTACAGCATAGGCCCCAGGGTCCCCCAGCCAATTAGGGGCCCCTGGAAAAATCTCCCCCAAGGCATGGCCCCTGGTCTGGAGGAACTCTCGCTCACTTCCATGGCCCTGGGGCTGTGGAGGGGGCACAATTTTTCTGATCTTGGGGCCACAGCAGGGGGGAGAGGAGGAGAGGGCAGAAAGGAGTGAATGGATGGTGGGCCTTGGAGGAAAGTGACAGAATGGGGTGGGGCTGTGGGTGGAACAGGGGTGGGGCCATGGTCGGATGGTGCCCATTGGGTAGTGCTGTGATTCCGACTGGCTGAGAGCTGGGTCCCAGCTGGGGCCATGGAGGGGAGTAGCCAAGCTCTCAGCCCTCCCACCCCCTTCTGCTGCAGCTGGGGTCCTGGAGGGGAGGGGCTGAGAGCAGCAAGTGGGGCGTGATCTTGGCCAGAAGAGGCGGGGCATGGGGCTAGCCCCCCAAGAGGAAGCTTCACCTGCAGCCCATGGCCCAAAGTGATCCAGTTTTGCTGCTATACTCTATAACAGTGGTTCTCAAAGTCAGTCCGCCACTTGTTCAAGGAAAGCCCTTGGCGGGCCCGGCAGGTTTGTTTACCTGCCGCATCCGCAGGTTTGGCTGATCGTGACTCCCATTGACTGCGGTTTGCCGTTCCAGGCCAATGGGGGCTGCAGGAAGCGGCGGGGGACAAGGGATGTGCTGGCTGCCCTTTCCACAGCCCCCACTGGCCTCGAGCGGCAAACTGTGGCCAGTGGGAGCTGCGATCGGCCAAAACCGCGGACGCAGCAGGTAAACAAACTGGTCCGGCCCGCCAGGGGCTTTTCTTGAACAACCAATGGACTGGCTTTGAGAACCACTGGTGTAGACATTCGGGCTTGGGCTGGAGCTTGGCTCTAGGCTCCTGCAAGGTGGGAGGGTCCCAGAGTTTGGCTGCAGCCTGAGCCCGACCTTCTACACTGCAGTTAAACAGACCCTGAGCCCCTTAGCCTGAGTCAGCTGGCACAGACCAACTGTAGGTGTCTGATTGCAGGGGAAATGTATCCCGAGTCGGTTTCTCATTGGGGCTCTTTCTGGGCATCACAACATACAGTCTAACCCTAATGGATGTCCAACAGGCATAGAGATGAGGCAGAAAGGAAATACAGGAGAGGCTCCTATTGATAGGAAGGATGACTCTGGCTATGTTCATATTTTCATGCAGTCTTTAAACAATAGCCCCCACAGGACAGATGGGGGCACTCTCTGAGGTTTTCTTACTCTTTTGGCTGTAAAAGGCTATTGGCAGAAAGCAATGCCTTATCAAGCTTCCCTTCAGTAGATTACTGTTAATACACCAGTGTTATTCCATGAACAATGAGCACTGACAGTGCTTTCTCAACAACAAGAAGCTTAAAACATCATTGCCAAAATCGGCATAGTTTGTGACAGCCCAGAACTGTGAACTGCCCCGATTCTCAGCTGATCAGCCGCATGGTTCTGTGGCTACATAGCACTGACCTAGATCTTACGGGTTCTCCTTGTATGGCTGTTTTTTGAGAGCCATTCTGCATGCTTGTTACAGTGAACGGCATATGACTATTGAGAGAATGAGTTTTTAAAATGCATGTGAAGTGGGTTAAACAAAATGAAAACATGTAAAATAATATTGTTGTCATAGTTAAGCACAGGTGAATTTTTCTTATGCCAGCATTTTCAGAGTGAGCTAAAGCAAGTGTCCTTCCAGAGGTGTTGAAGAGACAGTTTTCATATAGTTGTTAGCTGGTTACCCATTAAACAGTTTCTTTAACAAGGTCTTCATGGCACGTGTCACACCTCCACGTTTCTGTGCTATCAATGTATCATTAACAAGCATCTATTTGGGAAGACCCTAAAATAATAATTTGCACATGTTTCATGCCTTCCATCCCAGGAGGTCAAAGAACTATATAAATGTTGATTAGTAAAGCTTCACAATGCTGTTCATAGTTGAGTATTAATCTAGCATTGCTCAAGGTCACGCAGCATGTCCGCAGCAGAGGCTCAGAGCATTCAAGCTCTTTTTAAAGGATTATATAAGCACGGTCAAACTCATTTGCAGAGCTGGAGGAAGGCTGAATGCTTTTGACTACAAGTGAAAGGTATGACTTACCCTGACGTAAGGCAAAGCATCAGCATACTCAGATTTTGTGGCGTAAATGTCGCATAGCTCTGAACTCCAGCTCTGACAAGTGGAACTCTGTCACATGGGTTTGTTTTGATAGCCAGAGGTAATGTGTGTTATGTTTTTTTTGGTAAAATCTGTCCTATTCAGATTAGGAGCACTTATAGGACTTAGGATGATTGTCATCTATCCTTTTATTAGATTCCTAATAACTGAAAATTGTTTCCAGAGGTGCGCATGCAGTTCCATGTCCCTACCCCTCATTTACTGAGTTAAAACCCCAGAAATCCAACATTCAGATCTTTTGACAATTTTAATACAATAGTAATGAATGAAAGTTAGACGTGTGTACTGTAGTACACTCCTAACAGGGAATAAAAATTTTCAAGAGGAAAATATGATATTCCTTTTAGGCAGAAAGAAAGTTCTGAGGTTTTGTAAGAGACAGGGAAAAATTCCCTGACCTCTCCTAATGCAGTGATGAGATTTTTTTAAATGGACTCCGTGGAAAATTATTTAGTTTTTGTAGGGGTGGGGCTGGTGATATTCCCATGGAAACCCACTTGAGCCTACACTTCATTTCAATTGATCTGTTGACTCCTACAAGGGAGATTATGGATTAATATTAGCATGATTTTCCTATTGAGAGCAAGCTGCCTGGCTGCACCGCATGATGACAATGAAATGCCATGAACAGAGTTCCTTCTTTTTGCCAATGGCAAACTGACTTCTTATTTCCAGGGTGGGTGATTCCTGCAAACATTATTGAGACAGTAAATCTTTGTTTCCTCCACAGCTGAAAAACATGAAGGCTATATTGAGATTTAATATATATTTTCAGAAGCCTATGTTCCAACAAGGGGCCCGGGAACTAATTGTGGTGTTCTTTCATCTGGCTCCTGTACTTTATTTTATCACCTGGGTAGTACCTTCCCTCTGGCTACAAGAAGGAACTGCCCCATTTATAACACACTGTAATTTAATCAATTGTATGGCTAGCATAGGAGGTGACTTGTCGTGTACCTCTGTGTTCGGCACTAGTGATTGCTCTGGAATACTGTGCCGAGTTCTGGTGTCCACAGTTGAAGGATGTTGATAAATTGGAGCAGGTTCAGAGAAGAGCCATGAGATTGATTAAAGGATTGGAAAACCTGCTTTATAGTGATAGACTCAAGGAGCTCAAGCTATTTCTTAAACTAGAGAAAGTTAAGGGATGATTTGGGCCACAGTCTGTAAGTACCTACATGGGGAACAAAATTTTGATAATGGACTCTTCAATCTAGCAGACAAAGGTATAACAAGATCCACTGGCTGGAGGTTGAAGCTGGACAAATTCAGACTGGAAATAAGGTGCAAATTTTTAACAGTGAGGGTAACTAATCATTGGAACAGTTTACCATGGGTTGTGGTAGATTCTCCATTACTGGTCATTTCAAAATCAAGATTGGATGTTCTTCTAAAAGAGATGCTCTAGTTCGGGGATCGGCAACCTTTGGTACGCGGCCCAGCAGGGAAATCCGCTGGCAGGCCAGGAAGGTTTCTTTACCTGCAGCATCCGCAGGTTCGGCCAATCGCACTTCCCACTGGCTGAGGTTCACCGTTCCAGGCCAATGAGGGCTGCAGGAAGTGGCGGCCAGCACATCCTTCAGCTCACACTGCTTCCTGCAGCCCCCATTGGCCTGGAACAGCGAACTGTGGCCAGTAGGTGCTGTGATTGGCTGAACCTGCGGACGCTGCAGGTAAACAAACCATCCTGGCCCACCAGTGGATTTCCCTGACGGGCCGTGGGCCAAAGGTTGCCGGTCCCTGCTCTAGTTGAACTAGAAATTAATTCAGGGAAGTCCTATCGCCTGTGTTATGCAGGAGGTCAAACTAGATGATCACAGTGGTCCCTTCTGGCCTATCAGTCTACAAAGGACAGCTTCATAGATGAGTTTATCACCTCTGTGAAGATAAGTAACTGCCACCTGCTCGGAGCCTCAGGTTCACACTTCCTTCAGAACCTGGTCTCTCAGATTCTTTTACTATTTAAAAAATAAAAAGGGGGCAGGGGAACAGCTTGAATAATTAAATGTATCTGGCACAATAATGCAGTACATATGCGCTGGGCAAACTATAGTCATTAATATAGACTGTGATTCTCGTATATAAACATAATGCTGATTTCAGCAAGAGTAATGCCTGAATTAAAAACTGTGGTAATGGCCAGTAACTTCACAAATCATGCACACTGTAGTATAGTATTGCACAAGCCTAATTCACTATTACTGTACAGTACATAGAGACATTTGCTTATGTTTTGTGGTACATGTAAATAATGCAGTAATTACAGGATAGACTTTAACTATACATAAGAAACCAAAGGATAATTCTTAAAGGTGAGGAATTTTTCAAAACCCTCCGACTACTGGTTTTGTTTATTATGAAACTGTTATAAAACATCAGCTAGCTGGTGCAGGCCAAAATGAACAAGGGTATTCAATAATAGTAACAATTCCTCGCTTTTACATTGTGCTTTTCATCCGTAGATCTCAAAGCACTTTAAAAAAGGGGTAAGCGTCATCTCCATTTTACAGATGGGGAAATTAGTTATTCCTTTGTTTGCAATGCACAGTAGTAACCCCAACAATAAGCTAACACCTGCTATAAAACTCATAGGGGAATAAATGACCATTTAAAAAATTCTGTACCCCAGTAAAATTTCTCAAGCCAGGTACCATTTCCAGACTTGAGTTATGATTAGGGCTGCAAGGTTGTCACGGTGATAAAAATGTCACAGATACTGTGATTTTTCTGTTTGCTCATGGCTTTTCTTTGTCTGCGATTTGAATAGACTCACCCTGCAGTGGCAGCTCCTGTTCCAGCTCCCTGCTCTTGGAAGTGCAACCTGTTGCATGGGGTCACAGTGCTGTGCAGGTCTGGCACAGCTGCTCCTCTGTCAATGGGAGAGAGAGATTGGGTAGCTGGGCCAAATTTGAGTGAGTGGTGTTGAGACCTGGTGGATGGAGAGGCAGCACCACTTACTCAAATTGGGCCCAGCTATGCCCCTGTCATGATGGAGGGGCAGTTGGGCTAAACTTAAGTGGTGCTGTGACCTCATGTGTCAGGTTGCAATGCCCAGAGCAGGGAGTCAGGCCAAGCCTCATGAGATGGGAGCTGCCTCAACCTGCCGGGTGAGTGCAGGACACACTCACTCTCCAGCTCCTCCCTCCTTCACACACAGGGCCTCCCAACTCCCTGGGCAGGACTTAACGCCTGTGCATAGGTGCTGGAACTAGGGGTGCTGCTGCACCTCCTGGCTTGAAGTGGTTTCCATTATATACAGGGTTTACAGTTTAGTTCAATGGCTCTCAGCACCCCCACTATACAAACTGTTCCAGCACCCCTGCTCCTGTGGGGCCTCTGCCCACTTTAAATGATGCTCCTGTGATTTTACACTATTTCCCCTTATGACTTTTTTATTAATCTTACTGTGACTGCAGTGTGACTTTTGATTTAAAAAAAAAAAAAATGGCATGACAAATCGGCATGGTCATGGTCAAGGATTATGATAGGTCCTCTGGGTTTAAGGGAAAACTGTTATTTTTCCAGTAAGCAGTTGCTTCATCTTAGGGAGGGTATGTGCTGTTTTTTCAACTGATTTTGAAGTAGGTCAACCTGAAAGCTCAAGCCCTCTGCAGAAGTGTAATTAAGTATGAATATTAAAGGACAAGACTGTTTTTTCTACAATCATTCAATCATCCTGTGACTTATCAGATCTTTCATAGATACTACTTTGACTTTCTTTTTTCTGTGGGGAGGAAATTCTTTTGGGAAGCTTAAATGTCACAAAGGCAACAACAGCATAAAAAAACACATTGTGGAGCAACATATACTACAGTAAGCTAAGCAAATCAGCTTATGTTTGTAGAACGTATAGATTGAATCTTATCTACAATGAAACATGAACATTTCACTTAAATAGTACAAAGTCTTTTACCTATGATAAAAATAAACAGGGTGTGGGGGAAATAAAAGAACATGTGCAACTAAAAACTTCAGTTAAATCAAATATATCTCCTCAACTAGAGCACATCCAAAAAAGGGGGGAAAATGGAAGGTTCTCTTTTCATAAGTCTGTTAAGCAAAACAAATATTTAGGTTGCAATTACAAATACTACCTTCCCACCTTCAGAAATGTTAATTTAATGAAAATGGGTCTAGAAGGGATTTCAGGCAATAATTAAAATATACTCATTTACACTTAAAACCCACAACGAGCAGCTTTTTTTTTTTTTCCCCATATAACATTAGGAATGAATGGTTATTAGAATGGTCACACTTCTCTTTGGAAAAGTTCTACTGGTTTGAGATCTAGGATCACATCCTCTGCTGGGTATATTGGCATAGTACCGTTGATAATAGCCCAGTGGAGAAACTGACCTGTGTTCCCTATACTATTCTTAAAATGTGGGTGAGGGATCTAGCAGAATTGATGATAGCTCCCAAATCTGTAGAAATTTAACTGCACCCACTGTACAGGTGTTTCTAAACACTTGAACTTGTATTCAAGTTATCATAGATGTCAGTGAAACTACATGAATTTACACTAACTGAAGTTATGGTCCCAAGTCTACCTATGTCTTTGTCATGGTTCCCTCCCCACTCTGAACGCTGGGGTACAGATGTGGGGACCCGCATGAAAGACCCCCTAAGCTTATTTTTAGCAGTTTAGGTTAAAAACTTCCCGAAAGCACAAATTCCTTCCTTCCTTGCCCTTGGTATCACTGCCACCACCAAGTGATTTAAACAAACAGTTAGGGAGGGCCACTTGGAGCCCTACCTCCCCCAAAATATCCCCCCAAACCCCTACACCCCCTTTCCTGGGGAGGCTTAAGACTAATAGCCTAACCAATTGGTTATAAAGTGAGCACAGATCAATCCCCCTGGGTCTTTAGGACACTGAAAAACAATCAGGTTCTTAAAAAAAGTGTATTTAAAAAAAGATAAAAGAATCACCTCTGTAAAATCAGGATGGAAGATAACTTTACAGGGTAACAAAAAGATTTTAAACAGAGGATTTCCCTCTAGGCAAAACTTTAAAGTTACACCCCTCTTCCCCCCAAAAAGGGAAATAAACCTCCCTCTTAACCTAGGGAAAATCCACAAGCTAAAACAAAAGATAATCTAACCTATTTTCTTGCTATTACTTACTGTTTTTGTAATACTAGATGTCATTTCAGTAGGAGCTGGATTACTTGTTTGGTCTCTCTCTTTGTCTCAGAGAGAACAACAACACAGAGCAAAAACCTTCCCCCACAGATTTGAAAGTATCTTCTCCCCTTATTGGTCCTTTTGGTCAGGTGCCAACCAGGTTATTGAGCTTCTTAACCCTTTATGGATAAAGGAGGGATTTTATGCTACCCTTAGCTGTATGTTCATGACAGTCTTTGAAAAGCACCTAGTGCAAAAGGACCCAGATCTTGCTTGGGGGATTTGAATATTATAGTAATATTAATAACAATAAGGTCATCATGTGGAAATACTATCCCCATTGGCTAAAATATGAAAAACCTTAATTCTGACATTAAAACTAAGGAGGGAAGTAGCATTGCATTCCCTTTCTACCAAGGATTAGGGACCTATATGGTAAATAATCACAGGCTGAAAGATTATTTGTTCTGAAATGTTCAGTATAAAAAGAAAAAAAAAAAAGCAGCTGGCTTTGAGAGATTCTACTGTCAATACAGAAAAAGGAAGAGCACAAAGGTCTGCTATAGACAGGCCTTACTGCGAACACTTTAGCTGCAAGTGTAAAATGGCTAATTGAGCTGCTCCAGGCAACAGTAGAGTTTATTTGATTTATTTTACTCTGTGGTATATTATTACCTGCAGTACCTTGATTATCAGAGAAAGTGCTAAAACATTTCAGCCTCTGTGAAAAGAGGTTTTGTTTGATGAAAGCTACAGGGTTGAAAGTTGAAGGCTCTGTTCTGCATTAGGGACACAAATCCTGAGTTTGGTGAAAACTAGTCCTAATTGTGAACAATGTCTGTGCAGGTTATTTTATTCATTTATTTTTTGCTGAGGATTTAGTCTTTTGTCTGTTCCTATTTATCATCTAGAGATTCTTTAGAATGGTGGCCATTAACCCTGAAACAGGAAAACTGTAAAGGTCTGGTATTAACCAACTCTTATGGATGGAGACCGCAGTCATTTCCCTCAACCTCCCCTGTCCCCCTGCCCTGCTGCTGTCTCTATGCAAGCATGTACATGTGCATACACACACGCACACTTTCACTAGTGTTCGCACACTAGTTCCAATCTGGAGTAATTCCACTGAAGTCAGTGATTGTCTACACTGTTGATAAGTGGAGTTTTCAGTCAAGTTAAACTAGCTTGATTGAGTAACTTGATTGGATGAAAAAAAGCACCCTTGTTCCTATTCTAGACAAGGCCTAAATAACATAGTCTAGCCCTCATTCTCTACTGAAATGATTTTTGGGAGCTGCTGGATTGTCTTCTGGAACATACTGCATCTCGGGGCTCTTCTACACACAGTGTTGCGACAGTTCAAATTAAGAAGTGACTTTTAGAAAGAAGTTTAAATTAAGCTGAAATAACCACTCTGAAACCACAATAAGTGTCCACCTGGGGGTTTGTAGTAAAAGTAAGTAAAAAGTAAGTTTTAAGTAAAAAGGTGCAAATTCGTGTGTAGACTAGGTTTCAGTCAGCAACCAACTTTTTAGTGCTGCAAAGATGTTTGGTAACAACCCCGCTGCATGCAATCAAACTGAATTTATAAGTCTTATCCATTAAAAGGTGAAGACTAACAGGAAGATTAAATGGGAAAATATTTATTTCCTGTCAATGTAAATTACAAAGAAATACAAAAAATAAGTTTGTACAGAAAAAAACTATATATCACACACATGAAAATATAATACAGGGATTTACAGTTATAATAATAATTTGTTTAAATTAGAGCTATTAAATAAGGACAGGAAAATATAATCATCTTGCTTACAATATAAGACCTTTCCAGAAACTTCAGGATGCTATTTAATTTCACATTTCCAGAAACAAATCTTTGAAGTGTTTATATGCCATTTTTGTGATGGACCATTTTTATACCTTCATGTCAGTCCCACCTTCCAAAGATATTTATGTTAGGAATGTGGAAGGGGAAAAAAATCAGTCAACTAGATCTTACAAATGAACTGATACTCATACATGAACTCAGAATCCCTTTAGCTATATATAAAATGATCCAATCATTTTTCACCAGAAAGGTGAAAAAAATTCTATGTGGTCTAAACTGTTCACCTATAAATGAAGTGTATGTTCTGCTTGCTTAGAAACTGACATTTACTAATGCCAGCTCTTACCACTTACACAGCTTGGAAAATATCAGCAGTTTTAAAATTTAAGACAGTAATTAGTTACCCCATCCTGCTCTTTTACATACATCTGGCAACAACATAACTTTCTATCGTCAGTAAGGCCAGTTTTTACACAGAAAATACTTAGGGCCAACCTAGATCTCTCCCGGCCAACTGGCAAAGAGCCAGCTACAAGTGCAGCCATTCCACTTCACTGAGGTGTACAAAGGGAGTGTAGAGGGGACTAGTGGTTTTAGCTATCAACATAGGCACGTGCATTCTACACCCTCATAAGGGATAGCAGAGCAGTCATGCTTCCTCTCTGCATCCTCCAGAGTGTATTGGTGGATGCCGTATGTCTGTACTGGCCACAGTGCAAAATTGCAGCTATGCCACAATATAGCCCTAAGACGAGTCTTAGGGATTACAGTACAGCAATGCTATCATTAGGAGTCTTCAAAATGCAATTATTAAAAGAATCCATACTCGGGTGGCAATTGCTACATAGGTATCACAGAAGTGTTTCCCTGTTCTACTGGCCTTTAATTAGAATGTGCATGACTGGGGTTAAAGGGAGGGATGTTTGCCTTGTTTTCATCGTCCTGCTCAGTAAGTGTCAGAAAATATGAAACTGTGTGGATTTTTCTCCCCTCTTTGGATGTCTGTTTCTGTTTTGGGAGGCTGGAGGAAGGCTAAGTCCTAAAATGATCAGTGGTGGATGTAGCATCAGAACCTAAAAAGACTAATTCAGTAAAGCACATAAACGCATTCTTAACATTCAGCTTGGCTGGTTTAGGGCCTTTGTTAATAACAGAGCTGTGACTAGGTATGGGGTGGGAAATAACTAGATGTACTTATTGTTAGTTACGTGCTCAAGGTTTGATTAGACCAAGCCTTGTTAAGCTGTTCAAATTGTAGGGGAGTGTGGGTGAAAGGAGGGCACAAACAAGCCTTTCCCACAAGGCTTGTACCCTGGCCATAGGGAGGGCAATAGGAGTCTAATGCTGTTGCTGCTGCTAGGCTCCCAGAGGCAATGCTAGACTCATTTGGGGTCATGTGGCCTGTGTGGGAGTGGCTCATGTTGTACTCTTTCAAAAGGTGGTGCACAGGCTGGAGCCTTTGTGGCAATGGGAAGGCCACTGTGCATCAAAGGGATAATTTAGCTCTTTAATTGTGGTTGGCGATATTAATCCAATATTAGGAAAAGAGAGATTGCGGCTAATGGACAATTCAGTCATGGATTCAGCTGGACAACTCTGGAACTTATTCATCACTTGATCGGGGGTATTGGCGTTAGTGTGGTATAATCCTAACTCCTCGATCTGGGCATTTTGCTATCTCCAGAGATAGTACATTGGGACTTACTTGTATACACAAGAGGATAGTTTCCTTGTTTATGCAAGGGGAACATACTCCATTGCATATTGGATCCCCTCAGATGCAGGGTGGCTCATTGTGTTGAGTGAGCATTGGAGCAACTATATAGATAGTTCATGATCTGTGATAGGCAGGCAGGGTTTGCAGGTGTGGTACTATTGTTGTATTGTAAGTATTAAAGTAAATTGAAGTGATAGGATTTCTTTAAAATTTTTCTTCCTATTAAAGCTGCAACCATTTAACTAACTCCAAGGTTGTGAGATGTGGAAATAATAGGCCTCACCCAGAATGTTAATATTGCTACATTGTTAGGAAAGATTCTTAATCCAGTTTCTTAGATGTATAATCACACAACTGAGCATTTTAAAGCAGGCACTAATATATGAACAGTTAACATTTACAACAAACATCTGATGCTTAGAACTATATTCGCTCTCTGTTACAGCAGGTTGACAGTTTGGGTCTTACTCTGCAAATTCTTATGCCCCGCAGTGGGATATAAGCCCTCCAGGAGTAAGGGTGCAGGGTCAGTTTCCCCTTTACTAAAACATGGCTTTAAAGTACATATAGTTAATTTAGCATATTGTATAAGTGCAAGTATTGTGTTATGAACAGGCAAGTGAGCGCACACAGTCAAACATTGCTTTAGATATTCAGCTATTTGGATGGAGAGTGGTAGCAATCTGTTTTGCTTTTCAATCTATTTTGGATTTGACTCGATTAGCACTTTTATAAAAATTCACACGCACTCCCATGCTAGTAACCTAAGCAAATTAAACCTATATTTTAAGGTACAATTTGTATGTGCAACACCATATCCAATAAGTACAGCCTTTTCTAGCAATACTCAGTTAACAAAAATAGGCCAAATACATACAAATCAGATACTCTTTACCTCTGGCTTTCCCCTTCTGTCTTACCATTTTGTATTCAATCCTCTGTTTCAGTCACTTTGCGCCTTCTTGTACAGTACAGAATATGTCCATGCACATATGGCAAATCATGGGGCTTATTTCAATCTTCTTTCTAATCAAAAAATCCTCAAGCAAGAGACAGATTCTTAAAGGGCACATCTTCCTCTCATAAAGGTCAATGACAAATCTACCGTTGATTTCAGTGGAAACAAGATTGGTCCCATAATTATTTACTAACAGATAGTATATGTAGGGCTACTGATTTTGTTTTAAAGTATATAGCTAAAGTATTACAAAATACAGCTATGTATATGGAAAGGACGCTAAAAGGCTTATATCTTAGATATGAGCAGTTATTTAATATATGTTGTTCAAAGTAAAAAACTGGATCTTTTATACCTACATCCCCATTATTCAGTCTCTACAAAAGAATGTAAATAATCATGTATCTGATTTTGGTTTCATGTGTTGAAGGAAGCAAACATTCTAATGATTCCAAACAGCTGTCCAATTCCTCCTTTTTTCCTCCTACATTGTGTACATCACAGCAACACTGTTTCATGGTTTAATTTGTTTTCTAAATAAGTGGCTGTCAAACAACTAGATACATCCTGATTTTTTTTCATAGAAAATTAGTTGTTATATTTTTGACTATCACAGGCCAAAATTCAGTCTAGAGTAAACAGGTGCCATTCCATGGAAGCCACAAAAGTAGTAAATTATTATTAAAATTAGAATCAATGGAACAAAGTTCAAACACTTACATAATTTAGCCCCTTGACTCTAACTTTGATAATTCTCTCCCATGTAGTGTACTCTTTGGAGATACAGTGGGCAAGGGTCTATCAAACTCACATTGTATAGTACCTTAAAGAGACCTGTTGATTTCAATGAGACTTCTCAGAGTTAGGTACTACTCAGGGTGAGTAAGGGTGGCAAAGTCTACCCCAATGGAAATGTAAGTAAACTAGAAAAGAATGAAAATAGTTAAAGCCCTGTGTACGTTTTTATAATATTATTTTAAGGACTACAATACAGTGTGCTACCTAGTAATTAACTCTAAATTGTTTTGGGAAACAAGCTATAGGAAAGACACAAGGTTCAAAATAAGGGCCCTATCCTGTGAGCTGCTGACTAACGCTGTGTCTACACTGCCATGCCAGAGTATGATTGCAGCTCATGTAGACATAACCAAGCTAGCTTTAATCTAGCTAGCTCTGGTATCAGAGCCGTGACCCTGGGTAATTACTCATGTAGTTAACCCACGCTGAAGCGTATGTGGAAAACTAGCTCAGATATGTCTACACAAGCTAAAGTCATGCTCCATGATTGCAGCGTAGACGTGCCCAGTAAGTTGAGGGTATACTGCCCCTCAGAGGATTGGGCCCAAATGTTATAGTTGATTCTCTGACAATCTTTAAAAGCAAATTTTACGAGAACATTAACATTTTGTGCCTTTGAAAGGACAAAGCAAAGTGCAACACAAAATTAGAAAAAGGGAGGGAAAAAAACCCTCCGCTAAACATTGGGCCCAGACTTGCTCTCATTGATGTCAATGGAAGTTTTGTTACTGAACTCAAAGTGTGTTGAACTGCTTGAGTAAAGAATGCAGGATCCCAAACATTCAATACATGATTGGACAAATCTGCTCACCTTACTTTCATGAGCAATTCCATGGATTTAATTATAAGAAAAGTGAGGAGGATTTTCCCCCTCCCCATTTAGTCAAATGTTTCATATGGTAAGAGGTAAACAGATTTTCTGTGCCTGGTCATAAACATTTACTATACAAAATGATTAAGGTAACATACAAACGCTCTGGAATATTCTGGCTTGTGTAACTTCATTTATTCCTCCACAAACTGAATGCTTAGAGGATGGAAAGAGGTTTGATAAGGGCTGTTTGGAGGCATGCTGACTGCAGTTCTGTTCCCTGATATTCAAATTTACACCCAGCTCCATATATTTAAGATACTGATTCTTATAAGCACACAGATTGAAAAGACAGTATCATCTACAGCAAACATGTTCTCCCCACAACTGATATCTAGAAAACACATAGCAAAGTGTCCCCCACCTTCACGTTAACACTTTGGGTAAGTCCTCACTGCAAAGTTAACTCGGATGATGCCCTCCCAGGTCTGAAGCGCCTGGTTAGCCTAGCCCAGGTGTGAGCAGCCACCCTCCAAAGCCATGCCTGAGTTACTGGGTACATCTACACTGCAGTGAGGTAGTGAGTCTCGGAGCCCCGGTCAACATTCCGGTGAGAGAGGGCCTTAGGGCCCAGGCTGCAGCTTTAGTGCGAGCATCTACACTGTTTGTACACTGTTATTTTTAGCCCCATAGCACAAGCCCAAGTCAGCTGACCAGATCTCTGAGACTCACTGCCGTGGGGGCTTTTCTGCAGTGTAGACATACCCTGTTTCCTCACTGGTGGTGCACTCACCTGTGTGTGTCACTAGGGTGGCCATGGGCATATCCCATGTGTGCTGCAGTAAGCTGAGCTGCTTTATATGATTCTTTCCCAGCCCTTCTGCACGTTGAGGGGAATTGTGGGAAGGCATTAATAGACTACCAGCACTCGGGTGGGGATTTAGCCTGAGTCCTCAATGCAAAGTGGGTGGGTTACTAACCTCAGTGAAAGCAGCACTTGCTCTTGAGCCTACAGCCCCAGACAAGCCAGCTAGCCTGGGCTGATGGCACCACTAGACTCAGGTGAGAGGTTTTTGAGTGTAGACAGAGGGGGATTGGGGCAACACCCAGGTTAGAGCCTGAGTTAATTCTACAGTGAAGATATACCCTTTGCTAGTTATCCCAATCACAGAAAGAGTAGGTGGACCTGTTCTTGAAGACTACTGACGCTGAATTTTTTGCCACATTTTATTATTTTTTTCCAGATGGTTGCTACAGGCAGGGTGGAGTTGAGAGATTTAACTGTACACTATAAAGCAAACTAAGATGATGGCATGAAAGGTGTATCTGAGAACACTGAGTTGACGGAATCAGAGTCAGATTTTGCTCGGGTCGTTTTCAAGATGCTCTCTGCTATGACAGTTTCTTTGGGAAACAGTCTCACTTTCCCATTCTGCCCCTGTTTTGGCTCATTCACAGGCTCAAGGAACACCACTCTCTTACCACTGCTGGATTTCTTCTCATCGGCTGGAGGATCCTGAGATGGAGTGGAGTTTAGGATGGATGAATGGGCACTGCTTTGGGGCAGCTTCCTTTTTCTTCTTCTTGTCTTACACTGACAAGGACATGGAGTCAGATAGAGATAAAGTAGTACCAAAATAATACTGGCTACACAGGCAGCAAGGGTGGTGAAAGCAGTGTTAAATGCTTCATGAGCATGGGATCTGTTCACTGTGAAATTGCTTACATTAATTCTAACCTCTATGGTTTCATTTAACAGTCTTCTTTTATTTATTGCAATGCATGAATACAGCCCAGAATCCTCCAGCTGGGGATCCATTATCTCTAGACTCCCATTGTGAAACACCTTAAAATTGTCAGTGTCCTTATCTGGCTCCAGTAATCTATTGTCTGGGCTAACCCAGACGAAATATGTTCCTGCATCACTAATTTTGCTGTCACAGTGTACAATCAGCCTTTCTCCAATTTGGGCCTCATGAATAAACCCAAAGGCATGGAATGACACATTGATGGTGCTTTCGGAGCAATTCAGAAAGTTGTCGTGCAATAAAGGCAGTTTATTGGAACCTTTGGGATCAGCTCGTAATACACAGGCATACTCATTTTTGAAATCCACAACTGAGTTGAAGTGTCTGTGATACCAATAAATTAGCATGGAGTATAGAATACAGTCACAGTAAAATGGGTTACCATGAAGATAAATTCCACTGAGTTGTTTGGCCGGCACTAAACTTATGCGTTGAATGGGTACTGACTGGATGTGGTTATAGGAAATGTCTAATAATACAAGTTCTGTAAGTTTGTGTTTTCCAATATACAAGTCCAGTGGGAAGTGTGACAGTGAGTTACAACATAAGTACAGCTTCTGCAATTTGTATAATCCTCCAAAGGCAGCAGAATCAATCTGTGTTATCTGATTGTTGTAAAGCAAGAGAACTTCCAGTACTCTCAGCTCTTGAAATAAAGGGCTTCCCAGTGTCTTCAGGTTGTTGGATGACAAGTCTAGGTACTTTAAATTTGGAGTTGTGGAAAAGCTGCCAGTGATAATACTGCTAATACTATTATGATTGATTATTAAAGTATTCAATTTGTCAAAAAGCACTGGGACCCATTCAGGTTCCAAAAATGCAATTCTGTTATAACTCAGATCCAGTCTTTTTATGAATTTGAAGAGAGTTCCTGGCACCCTAGAGAGGTTCTTATTGGTGCAGCTTACAATGTCACTAGCACAGATGCAGGCTGTAGGACACAAGCCAGAGGCACTGCCACATACACTTATTGTAAAGACCAAAAGGCATAGCAGTCCTTTGCCGTTCAGTTTAAGAACACCAAGTCGAGTAGAAATTGTCTGGCAGCTTAAAGACATTATGGCTCTCTCTTAGCCGTCTCCCAGTTCTCCTTGCCACAGATTATACATGTAGTTAGCCTTGCACTAATCTCTGTTAAAAGAGGAATACAGAAGTACAGAATGTTAACACATAATGTTCACACCCCATTTGGTTTCCTATGCAGACCTTCTGAACAAATGCAGCATTTTTAGTGACTGAATCCCTTCCATTTCACGTTTAGTTTTCATATCCATTATTTCCTAGGCCATGATTATCAACTTTTTTTTTTTGCATCCATTAGATTTTGAACCCACCTGCAAATTCTCATATTACAGACCTATCATTTTTTGCTCTCCCTTCAAAAAATACTACCTGTTCTCAGCCTCCTAGCTCAGTACGTGCAATTTCTGACAGTTGAGAGAATATTATAAGAAATGGCAAGGTAAGTATGCAATTTCTGAAGGATTTCACTGTCATCCATGTTCCCAGTCCTGGTCCAGGGATGCAGCTTCTGATGCAAGAAAAATAAATGGCTTGCTCCACACCAGTGCTCTTCTTTTCTCTAGTGGGGAGCAGTTTTTGATGGGTGTTTCTTCCCAATCAGGAAATGTTACCCACTTCCAAACCAATAATGTTCTAATTCACTATTTAGTTTTAAATACCAAGAGAATTCCATTTGTTGTTGTTTTAATAAATTACTGCACACAGTGCAGGGAGCAACACTTGTAGTTAAGATTGCCCAGTACTTTCCATTATAAGAACCTATTTTCTGTTTGCCACACTAACCGTTCAGGCTGAAGTGTTCAATGTGAGGTATCTGCCTCAGGTTGTATTTTTTTGAGTTTCAGCTAAAATGGTTCAGCTGTTTCTCAGAATTTGGTTAGGAGGAAAAATAAGATGTTTTGCTCTTGTTTTAAAAAAAAGACTGATATTTTATTGTGATGTTCTAGAGCCTCCATGCTTTGGAGCAGAAACTTGAAATTTAGCAGGGAGGTCACCCTACTGCCAGGAATGTGCCTTATGCCATCTCCACGAAAACACACCCAAATTTGGCCATATTGTAACCCCTGAAAAAAAGTCTGTTTGCACATGCTCAGTAGATATGTGTAGAGGTTAGCAGCTAAATTATTCCAAGATTCCACCTGCATTGAGCATACTGCTTCCTCTCACAGCTAGGAACTGGACTGCCTGTACACTGTCCCCACAGAACAACTCCATCTCTGGCAGCAGGATCTGAGCAACTGCTGCTGCAGGCCACAAGAACTGAGAGCAGAGAGACTGTCCTTCCTGTGCTCTCAGTGTTCCCCCTTCTGGCACCCCGGCAGCATGGAGGCAAAGGAGGAAGCTGCCTGACTTGAAGGCTGAGGGATAAGGAAGTGGTGGGGAGGAGGGGGAAAAAAGAGGGGGACAGAAGCTCAGGGGGAAGAGGGATAGGAACCTGATGGGGTGGGAGGGTTAGAAACAGGAGTGGGAGGAGGGGCAGAAGATGGAAGGGAATAATAGGAATAGTGAAAGGGATAAGGTTTGGAGCAGAGCGAGGAGCCATGGCAGGGAGGGAGAAAGAGGTTAGGAGTGGGAGGAAACATGGGCAGGAGCAGGGGACACAAGACAGGAGCAGGGGACACAAGTCAAGCCCTTAAAAGCTAGAAAGTGCCAGAAGTAACATTGCCTGTGCAATCTTAATTTAGCCACTTTGTGCATATGCATTATGATACAGTGTTTAATCACATGATCACATCCTACTTTTTTTTCACAAGACCCCCACCTTACACGAGATGGAGTGAGTGAATCAGGGTTGTGCAGGGCAGGAGGCTGTTGTCTGCAGGAGCCCTGCCTCCTTTGTTGCCGAAGTGGCAGGTGTGTAGTGAATGAGGCATGGGATGGCAGGAAGAGAAAAGAAGGCCTCGTTGTTAAGGCACTTAAATGTTGTCCTGGAAAATTGCTGCATCCTTGTCTCTGCCAGAGAGTACCAATGATGTCAGGCAAGTTATGTAAACTAAAATTTGTATAGGTGACCACTGTGTGTTCCTCATTTTCTGGATACCAAGATGGGGTCTGATTTGCAGGAGTGCTGAGTACTAAGAACTGCACTGAGGTCAATGGCAGCTCTGCTCTAGACATATAAACTACTACAGAATACTGAGTACTCTGAAAAACCAGGCCTCAGGTTTCTCAGATTGGACACCCAACATCAGTGGACACTTTTGACACTACCTCAGTCCCCTATATGTAAAATGGAGACGATAATACAACCCTCACCTCAGAGGAGTGTTGTGAAGATCAATTCACCAGTCTTTGTAAAGAACTATGATACCATAACCAGAGCACCATACAAAAGCCCATGAGGAAATACATGATTTTGTATTCAGTACAGGGTTTGGATGGTTGTGGAGTAAATAATGCATGAGGCCACACATTGAATGATGAGGATAAAAAGAAATATTCAGCAGCTGCTCATTCAGTGAGCACCATCCATAATGTGCATCACAGAAATCAGGGATGCCGCAGAAAAACAGTATGTGATCATGTAATTAAAGACAGTAAGGCTGCAATGGATTGCATTTCCTAACTTTTCAGTGGTTGGTTTTGCAACCTTTGCAGTCTTAACACTCTTTTCACATAGTGGGTTTTTTTAGTGTAATACCATTGGAGAATACTACTGGAGAATTTAAAAATAATTCCCATCTGAACTATAACTGGAATCCCTAAGATATTCTAAATTGGATGCAATTAATTCTGTTTTGGAAGGGTGAACAATAAGATACATAGGCCTCTATGTATGCCTCCATCCCTATCCACTGCCATTTCACCAGACAATTTTAATTTCAGTGCTAAGATATTTTATAAGGGATATTGCTATGTGGGAAATATTATAGCTAATATTTGTCATTGACAATCGAATATTTATGTACACATAACTGCTTCACAATAAAGTTGGATATGTAATTTAGTAGGAAACATTTAACAAAATATGATTGATGGTAAAAAATGAAGAATGCATGTGGATTTGCATTAGAGGATAACAATATATGGTATTAAGTGTCGTGTTTATATTTTGAGTTTATTGATTTAAAATTATAGTATTTATAGAGATAAGGTGGCTGTGTCTTGATGAAATACACATTTCTGTATACTTGATAGGAATTATGGGCCAGATTCTCAGGTGGCACAAACAGTCCCTTTGATTTCAATGGAGTTATTTACAGCGGCTGGGGATCTGGCGCAGTCTTAGATTTTTGGTCTGGTTTTTAGAGGTAATGGGTGCTCAGCACCTCTGAAGATCAGGCCATGTATGTCATCAGTGTAAGATTTAAGATGTCCTCAACTAGTTAATGGCACAAACCTTGACACCACTTTGTCCTCATATAAATGTCTCCATGTCTTCTCTGCTTCCTCCCATGCCTAGAAAAATCTCTCCAATTTGCACACCACCTCTCTTGACTCACTCAAGTCCTCCTTAAAAACTCACTTTTGCCACAAAGAAGTGAATTATTTAAAATTAAACGTAAATGTTTGTTCACTAATTGTGTGCACAAAACGAGCTGCCACATATCATCTCAAACTTCTCCTCATCTGTATTCTCCCTCCTTAAAACATGATTGTCTAGACAAATAAGTAGGCAGCTGGCATGCTATAGCTGCTGCTTTAAATGTTTGCCAGAATTGTTGGATTGTCTCCATATGCTCCCCATCTGTTTGCTGCATTCACCTGTTGTCTCTTGTTTTATACTTTGACTGGAACCTCTTCAGGGCAGGTTACATGTTATGTACAAATACATGTTGTTATGTATTTGTACAGTGCCCAATACAGTAGGGCTTTGATCTGTGACTGGGGTCCCAAGGTGCTAACCACAGTACAAGTAATAATAATAAATTCTAGATTGAAAAATCTAGGCAGGGGGATTGTGTCTACCTAGCTGTTGTGTGAAGAGCTGAGCGCAACTTTGGGCATGGTACAAACAATAATATTGCTCATTCCCTTGCTTGTAAGTGCTTGTGTTTTGTTAGTGACGGGATGAGGAACCATGTTAGAACTTTGTAATTCTAACTGGTCAGGTACCAAGTTTTCTAGTGGGTTTTTTCCTTCTTTTTGAAAACTGATATAAATAAATGAAGATTCAGGATAAAGTTTTCAAAAGCACCTAAGTAACTTAGGAGGCAAGTCTTATTTTTCAAAATCAAATTTTAAATCAATAGGCTGTGAAGTCATTTAGGTGCTTTTGAAGATTTGTATATCTAGTCTTAAATACTGAATTTGATTATAAGCTCTTTGGGGCAGGTATTGCATCTTCCTATGTATTTGTCCAGCACCTAGCACAATGGGGCTCTAATTATGACGGGAATGTTTAGCATTACTGTAATTCTAAATAAATAATTACACACACAAAAATTAAATGTGAGGGCCATTATTATGTTTGCAGAGTTAAGCACTCAAAAGTTAGAAAATGCCAGAATTCAAGTTGCCTGTGCCAGTCCCAGTCTTTCCTCCCCTCCTGCTCCCAGTTCTGTTCTTCTTGCCCACCATTCCCAGTTCCATTCCCTTGTCCCCAGTCTCCTTGCCCACCACATCCCAGTTCCACCCCTCCTGGCTCCTCACCTTACCTGTCTCTCTCTCTCTCTCCCACCCCACCACTGGTCTCCAATCATCCTCTGTCCCCCACCCATGTTCCCTTTCCCTTATTGGTTCCTAGTCCCAGTCTCCCTCCCCTGGCACCTCATCTGAGTGTGACTCCCAGTCTAATCCCACCTGTACCAGTAATTAAGCATAATAGTAACTGAAATGAAATGCTGCTGGGAAGGCAAAAGTATTAACATTAGCATCTTCCTTGTATTACTTTTTGGATTAAATTTAACAAGCCTTTTCTCACACACAAGGTATAATGATTTGATTATTGAAAATAGACAAGTATTATTTTAAAATAAACCTACTTATATGAAGTACAAATATTCTTTTAAAATCCTAAATTTAGGGATCCTGCATGTGCATAGTGTTAGAGCCATCAATTAGGAATAGTCCATTTAGATGAACAAAAATATTTAAGACCCAGTTTTTGCAAAGGTTCCACATTGGCCCTCTTGAGGAATCAAGCCCCAAATATTTTGATTAATCTTGGAAAATTGATCATTCTCTATGGAAGGCTCCAGCCCTGTGTAATGTCACATACACTTGCATTCATGGGGGATATTGGTCATGGGGAAACTTCTGGGGTTTCTGCCAGGAACCTCATAGCTCCGTTTTTTTCAGTTCCATGCTTTTGCTCTGCCTTTGATGGAGCAGTGCAGGTAAAATTTTTTGTTTTTTTGTTTCTTTCAAACTGATTATGTTAGGATTTTTTTTTAAACAAGACTGTTTTGGAATATTTAACCTTTTGGGGTGGGAAAGACACTAACTGACTCAGATCTCCAGTGAGCAGCTGCACTCAGCAGCTTTGATAGAGCAGAGCTAGATTATCCAGGCATCGTGTGCACCTGGACGAGTGACGTGATGGGGAGATGAGGGGACACTGTTACTGAACTACAGAATGGCTAAGGCCTACTGGGCTACACGCTTGAACAGGATTGAGCTGCACTTGCAGGACCCATTGGGGTGGTAAAAATAGCTTTACATCACCTTTGCATCAAGCTGATCCTGGGGTCAGTTTGGTGACCGGTTCGTTTCCTAGTGCAGCCTCAAGCTGGCACCTAGCTGCTGTGACCCTCAAGATGTGGTGGCGGAGAGTCAGCTGTAGCAATAGTGACACTAAGCAGACTTAAGCTTTGTCACTGCTAAAAAAAAAAAAAAAAAAAAAAAAGCTTGGGTAACTAACATGTGTGAGCTATCCCACTGTGGGACAATGGAGACAAAGCAGTTTAGTTCTACCTCAAGGTAGCTGGCGAGGTGAGCACCAGTTTACCTCGCAGCAAAACTAAAGTGCCTTGTCTCCACTGTGTTTTTACAGAGGATAGCTCACATGCATTAGTTACTCCATGGTACAAATGCTGTTTTAGTGAAGACGAGGCTTTAGTGGGGCTGAAGATCTGACCCATCGAGACAGCCACCTCACAGACCTCATTGGAATTAGACTAGGGATGAATTTGGCCCAATAGTCTTACCCAGAGTGCCACCTCATGCATAGCAACACATCACAAAGGGACTAAGTAAAGCCATCTTTTCTCCATCTGTATGCATAGTGCTTGGGGTGTCATTTAAGACTGAGAGTTTCCCCGAGACATGTTTTTTCTACTAAAGATAGCTTATTTGGCTTACATGAGCTAACTGCCTGAGAGATGGGTGAACAAAAGGGTGGGGGTGCCAGAGAGCCTGGATTGGGTTAGATACAGAAACACTAGCAATATCATATACAGGAAGTCAATCTCTGCAGCTCTTCTCAGTTTATATGGGTGCAAAAAATGCTGATGCCCAAGGCTCTCTGTAGTACAGACCCTGCTACTATGGCCTTAATTGCCAAGCAGATCATCAGATTAATGGAAACCTGCCTTTCCCCATGGCAAACTGCAGCCCACTGGTAGTGGTGTCAGATTTCGGTCAGTCTCCAAGCTGTGACATTTTCTGCAAAATATAGCCCAGTTTAGGATTCTCACTGTCTCCACGGGCTTTTCTGATCATTTAAACTAAACTTTAGGGGAAATGTTCACTTATTATTCAAACATCTGTTTTTAACTTTTTTTTTAAACTGCAGAGCTCTTTTATGTGGTGTCTCCTTAACATCCTCCTACAGCTAAACTTTACTATGTAACCAAGCTCTAAAGTTGCTCTGGGGAAGGGGCAGTATCAGGACTGAGTGGGGTGATTTGAACTGACAGGATCTCCTGCTCTGTAACAGGCTTAGCTCACAATATGAAAAATGCATAGATTACTGATTCTCAAAATAGCATTGTTTAGTTTCCTTGTTAGCTGTCACTTCTGTTACTTAAAGGCCAAAGCATAGTTAAATATTTATTTTAGGGGGGATTTTAAATCATTTACTGTAGAGGGGTTTAGAAAATGGTTACCCCCATGCACATACTCAAAGTTTTAGAATTAACATCTCTTATGAAACTAACAAATTCCCCATGGCATATAAAGAGGTGGTGGCTTTAAACCTCACTGAAGAGTTAGGAGTGATTACCACAGTTTAGGAAGATCCTTAATGTTGAACTTTTTCACTCCCGGGGGGAACCCCCTCTTTCTCCTTGTCTATCTTTCCCCCTCCCTTAGGGAAGACTATTTTTCTCACTATGCAGTGATGCTCAAATTTACCACAGTCTAAGGTCTCTCTCCCCTCCTTTCCTTTCATCTCTCCTCATTTTTGCGTCTCTGTCCCTTCCTCTCCGATTCTTTTCTCCCCTTTCTCTGTATCTCCCCACCTCTGCCCCCCTCCGTTCAGAGCCCTGGCTTTGCTCGGGGCAAGGATTCGGCTGGCAGGGAAGGGCGCCTTCCTTGTTATCGGGCGGGCTCACGGCTCTGGGGCGTGCTCCTGAAGAGGGAGCGAACCCAGGCGCTGCTCCGGGGCTGCCTGCTAACTCCAGCCATGGCCAGCAGGAGCAATGCATCCAGATCGACGGGTTTTGCCATCGCCTTCATGCCTCTGCCCGCAGAACCCGCCCGGTGCCGGGGCACGGCCAGGGCCCGAGAGTTCCCATTTACCCTGCCACAAAGGGCATCTGGAGAGGTCCGCCAGAGGCTGCACTTGGCAGGGTAGGAGTCGGATTACCTGGGGGTCCAGGCAGCCTCCTGGGGAGGAGCAGCAGCCGCTCGTTCATCGCAGGGGGCAGGGCGGCGCCGGAGGCGTGGGGAGCGCTGGCCCTTGCTCTGCGGCGGCGTCCAGCCCTGCATGCTCTTTGCCCCGAGCCTGCTCCAACTTTGAGGACAGGCGGAGCCGGAACGGGAGCCGGGCGCTCTGGCCGCACAGCGAGTCCCTCTTCGCTTCGCAACGGGCGCCTGCCTTCATCTGCACCGCAGGGACAAACAAATGCGGAGCCAGCCGCCGCCTCCGCCCCCCGGCAGCGGGATTGGTTAGAGCAGCGGGGGGAGGGAGCTGCCCCACCGCGGGTAGCCAGTGGCCGGGAAGAGGGACGCGGGTGCCCGCGGTAGCCACGAGGCTGTGGCTGAAGTGGCAGCGAGGAGTTCAGCGCTGCTGCGGTGATGGGGTTTTATTCTCTCTTCCCCGCCTCCCTCATCCCGGACCCGATCCTGAGCCCGATCCCACTGAAGTCAGTAGCACAGCTGCGAAACGGGCCCTTGGTTTCCACTGGAGGAGGGGCAGCTCCTCCTCCTTTGAGCCGCGAGGGGGGCTGTGGTATAGCGGGGCGGGGACACGCGTCAGGGGACGGGAGTCGTCGGAGCTCCCGGCAGGGATTTCACAGGGGAGAGCGGGGGACGTTCCCAGTGCGAAGCGAAGTTGCACCTGAACAGATGAAGGCACGGGTCTGTCAAGTGCGTGGAGCCCAGCGAGCCTGGGGGCGGAGTGGGGCGTGGGGTGGCTCCTGGCCTCATGGGCTTGGAACATGAGCGCTGAGGCTAGTGCCCCCATTAAGGGTGTGTTGGGAAAGGGAATGAATGGGGCAGTTTAAACCCGGACAGCGGCCCGATCCTGCAGCCCACGGCTCCCCTGAATAAACTAGTCCCGGGAGCAGGCATTGCAGCACCGCGCTAGCATAGACACACGCGGAGGGGGGCGTCGCAGCTCCCTCCTCTCCTGCTGTCTCGCTAGGTGCAGATGCGCCGGGACCGGGGTCCTCTGGTTCCCTGGGTACATGTGGTCACGACGGTAAAAATCTCCGAGTCAGCCGGAGCCCCGCTGCTGCTAGCTGGACTGGGGGCTGGGGATCGGGGCTGGGGCGCGCTTCTCTCTCGCTGAGGCAGCGGCTTTCAGTACACAAAGCACCAAGGAGGAAACACGAAAAGGGCAGCTGTCTGCCTTAATGCAGCTGCATCTTGCTGGCCACGGTTGATCTCCTCGCCAGCCCCTCTCAGCCTACCCCCTGGCACAGGCAGGGGCTTCAACAGACTCTGGGGATAAGTTCACTGAAGCCGCGGCAGTAGCTGAACAAGGCAGCTAGGGTGACCAGAGAGCAAGTGTGAAAAAGCGGGAGAGTGGGGTGGGGTTACTGGGGGACTAATCCGGCGATATAAGACAAAGCCCCTAACAATTGGGACAGTCCCGATAAAATGGGGACATCTGGGGACAACCTAAAGCAGTGGTTTTCAAACTTTTTAGGTCGCTTACCCTTTTCTAAATAATGTAGTTTACTGCATACCCCAATCTGAGCTAGGCAATGGTGACCTGGGGGAGAGGGGAGGCTCATGGGTCACCTGCCACTCCCAGATTTCTGCCTTCTGTTTAGCAACAGCTTCTCAAGTTTTTCAAACTGTGGGGCATATCCCCCTATGGGGGCATGGAGGAAGGTGGGGGGGGACACGTTGTGATGCCAGGTGGCTCAGGCCTGCTCCCTGCAGTGGGGCTCCTGGAGGGAGGGACCGCAATCTCCAGCCTTTGACACCTCAGGAGGCCACCCAGCCTGTCTGGGTTGGGAGAGGAGCACAACCCAAAATTATAACTCAAAGGGGGCACGAGGCTGGCCTGAGCCCTGCCACCCGGGGCTGGCCCAATCTGCCTGGCATCACTGCTCACCCCCCCCCCCATACTTTCCTGCATGCCCCCCTAAGGGGGTGCATGCCACAGTTTGGAAACCTCTGTACTAAATAAAAATGCATTGTCTGCCATTACAGGATTTTTCTTGCGTGCCCCCTGACAAGGGCTCATGTACCCCTCCTGGTACATGAACCCCAGTTGAAAACCACTGTCCTAAAGGCAGCACTGCTGAGTCATCCCCCAAAGCTGTGGCCTCCTTAGAAAGAGGTGACAAATCTGAAGAAGTGTCCCAGATTGAGGTGTCAATAAAGGAGATTTTGGAACAAATTGATAAATTAAATAGTAATAAGTCATTAGGACCAGATGGTATTTATCCAAGAGTTCTGAAGGAACTCAGATATGAAATTGCAGAACTACTTACTGACTGTGGTATGGAACCCATCACTTCAATCAGATGACTGGTAGCTGTCCAATGTGATGCTTATTTTTTTTTTAAAAGGCTCCATAGGTGATCCTGAAATTATAGGCTCAAAACCTATATCTTCAGTTCCAGGCAAATTGGTTGAAACTATAGTAAAGAACATAATTTTCAGACACGCAGATGAACATGATTTATTGGGAAATAGTCAACATGGCTTTTGTAAAGGGAAATCATGCCTTGCTAATCTATTAGAATTCTTTGTTGGTGTCAACAAATAAGTGGACAAGAGTGATCCAGTGGATATAGTGTACTTGGACTCTCAGAAAGCCTTAGATAAGGTCCCTCACCAAAGGCTCTTGAGCAAAGTAAGCAGTCATAGATCAGAAACTGATTAAAAGATAGGAAATAAAAGGTAGGAATAAATGGTGATTTTTCACAATGGAGAGAGGTAAATAGTAGTGTCCCTCAAGGATCTGTATTGGGACCAGTTCTGTTCAACATATTCATAAATGATCTGGAAAAAGGGGTAAACAGTGAGGTGGCAAAGTTTGCAGGTGATACAAAATCACTCAAGATTGTTAAGTCCAAAGCAGACTGGTACGAGTCACAAAGAGAATCTCACAAAACTGGATGACTGGAGAAGAAAATGGCAGATGAAATTCAGTGTTGATAAATGCAAAGTAATTATCCCAGCCATACATACAAAATGACAGGGTCTAAATTAGCTGTTACCACTCAAAAAAGAGATGTTGGAATCATCGTGGATAGTTCTCTGAAAACATCTGCTCAATATGCAGAGGCTGTCAAAAAAACTAAGAGAATGTTAGGAATCATTAGGAAAGGGATAGATAATAAGACAGAAAATATCATAATGCCACATAAATCCGTGGCATGCCCACATCTGAATACTGTGTGTAGTTCTGGTCGTCCCATCTCAAAAAAGATGTTGAAATTGGAAAAAGTACAGAGAAGCGCAACAAAAATGATTAGGGCTATGGAACAGTGGCCATATGAGGATAGGGACTGTTCAATTTAGAAAAGAGATGACTAAGGGGTGTGTGTGTGACTGAAGGCACCCCTGTATTCACACTCTACACACTACTGTAATAATCTTTGTACAAAATATGCCCTGTGAGGTATCATTTGAAACTAATAACTTTCTGCTCAATAATATCATGGTAAAATGTATGTAGCAACATTGTATGTAAAGTTATGAACATAAGCTGAAATCATAACTGACATATGTGTTCCAGATAAGTCCAGGGAATGAGTAAACCTGTTTCTCAAAGATGAAGGACAAGTTGATGCCTGAGTCAGGTGTCATCAAAGTTGATGGGCCTTCACCTATCAAGTGGCCATTCTTTGGCAAGGAAGGGGGATGGGCTGGAACAAACATATCTGCTCTTAGCAAACAACAGCATGAAACCTCTCCCCCCACCAGACCCTATGTTTCCTTTCTTTCAGCTGGAAAGAACTTTATCTAGGGGTCTCTCTCAGGTAAATGCAGTTCAAAAGGTGAATAAACGATAAAAGAGAAAGCAAAAACAACCGAAGGTATCTTTCCCTATCCATCTCTCTCTCTTTTCACTTAAAAGACAAAAGAAACAGCCACTGGAATTTGGGAGCAGTTCCTAGCCTGAGAGTTTGGTCAGCAATGTACTGAAACCATGTGGTAAGGAAGTTCACTTTGAACCAAGTCTAGTTTGTTAAGTTTAGAAAGAGCTTTATCTTTATTTTTCTTATAACCCTTCCTGACTTTATGCCTCATTACTTGTACTCAGTTAAAATCTATCTCTTTGTAAATAAATACACTTGTTTTATTCTTTAATTAGAACTAATCCAGGGTTGTGAATTGTTTGGGTAACTCCATTTAAGGTAGCAGACTGTTGTATGTTGATGCCCTTAGAGGGGCAATGGACCTAATATATCTGAACTATCCAGGAGAGGGCTGGACAGTGCAGGACAAACGTCGTTGGGGGAAAATCCGGGACTGAGAGTACATTCAGGTCACTCTGCAAGTAGTAACCAAGGCTGCTGGAAGCCAGAGTGTGGTTGGTGTTTGAGGACAGGCTGCTGGGGTCAGAGTTGGGAGACGAGGGCAGTGACTGTACACAGCGCTCAGGTTGTGACCTGCATGCTGTTTGGCTGTTCGTGAGGAGCCAAGGTTGGGAGTTACAGCTGCAAAGCACTGTGAGGCACCTTAGGTTGCAGGGCAAGTGGTGACATAGCCCCTCACTGGTCTGGATTGTACCCTGGAATGTCATAGGGGGATATGCTAGAGGTCTATAAAATCATGAATGGATATGGAAAAAGTGAATAAGGAAGTGTTATTTACCCCTTCACATACCACAAGAACCAGGGGTCACCCAATGAAATGAATAGGCAGCAGGTTTAAAACAAACAAAAGTAAGTACTTCACAAAACACACTGTCAACCTTGGAACTCGTTGTCAGGGATGTTGTGAAGGACAAAACTATAACTGGGTTCGAAAAAGAATTAGATAAGTTCATGGAGGATAGGTTCATTAATGGCTATTAGCCAAGATGGTCAGGAATGCAGTCCCATGCTCTGGGTGTCCTTAAACCTCTGATTGCTAGAAACTGGGACTGGACGATAGGTGATGGATCACTCAATAAATTACCCTGTTCTGTTCACTCCCTCTGACGCATCTGGCACTGACCACTGTCGGAAGACAGGATACTGGGCTAGATGGACCATTGGTCTGACCCAATATGGCCGTTCTTATGGTTTTAATAAAATCTGTTAATTGAATCTTCAGTTGCCTCTTCAGTATTTGTGCAGGTAGATTAATGCCCATTTGACATTCTTCATGGTCATGCCCCCTTTTAAGGGACGAGGAGGCAGATTTCAACAGGCCTCTCTGGGAGCTTTGCTGCTGACACCACTTAACTGTGACTGTTGATGTGTCTGTAAAGGAAATGAGATAAAACTGCACTGAGTCCCAAGGTGTCCTGTATGCGGAGAGAGTATTTTAGCAGCTGTAAACACTACATCAGGGAAAACTGCACACTCCCTGGCTTCTTAAAAAGGAGGCAGGAAATCCAAAACATGGACAGGATTTTGGGGGGAGCTGTGGAGAAAAGGGTGACTAAAACACTCTGAACATCCTTTTGCTTAAATGATGTGGGACAAAAAGAGAAGACAATTTCATCCCTCCGGTAACTTAACTGGAGCCTAAATTACTCCAGAGATGAATCTGGCCCACAGTGTGAAAATAATCCTCAACTGTGAACATGCTTTTCTGCTTCTGAAATCCCTGGCTTTCATGAGGACCCACCACCATGGGTGTATAAACAGGGAAAGATTTTATTTAAATGCTGTAAATACCCAATAGAGCTGACAGTATATGTCAAAATGGAGAAATATGCACCAATATTGTGCCTTAGTAGATGGAACTGCAGGGTATTAATAATGTAAAATAGATTTAAAAGGCATTGTGTGTGGATTTATTAAACATTTCTCCAGTTAATTAAATGATCAAAATCAAGAAAGGCTCCACAGTAAACAGGGTTTTGTTAAGAACAAAAGAGCCTATCAAATGATACAAGGGGTTATCTAAAATGTATTGCCATGTACTCAGTATGCCTGAAACAAGCGATCTGTGGAAAAGTAGCTTAAAATAGGAAAGCACTATCGGGGAGAGAAGAGGCAAATTTTCCAGCTATAGTTTATACTCTTTAGAAAATTCTTTCAACAGTTTCCAGCCTATTTTAATATTGTTCAGTAATATTTATCACTGAATTTCCATCATCATTTAAAGAACTCTAAATTTAGAGACTGAAACAAAGCAGTGGCTAGTTTAGCAAATAACAGAGATTGTGAATTTATTGTCAACCTGGCTTACAGTTTATAAAATAATTCTCAGCTAGCAGGCTCGTGTATGAAAGCTATTGTAAATCAAACTTTTCTTCCAAGGGCACCTAGCTGAAGTGATTTTTTATGTAATGGTTTATGGCTAGATATAATGTTTAAAGGAACACTGCCATCCTAAAATCCATGTTACAAACAAACAAATATCTTTACCTGTATGATGGGTGGTATTTCTATTGATATCAATGAGCTCTGGAGCAGGCCAAGATTAGTGAAGTGAATTATTATAAAAATCCAGTTTCCAGGTCATCTTTCATGGGCTTTGTTTTCTTTTTGCATTTCTCTCAACTTGGATAATGAATCAATGAAATAAAATTAATCTCCAGGTTTTTAGTTCTGCTGTGTTTGGGTTACAAACATTGTAGGGGGCTGTGGGCTTATTTAAAGAGAACTGTCTTCATTGGAATTTTTGTTTAAACTGAAACAAACATTTCTATTTGCCTTAGATTAAATAAAATCTTATGCCAAATTTAATTTGATCATATCACTAATATAACTACAGGAAAATATTAACTTTCTTTAAATAAAATAATAATACCCTCCCCTCCTCCCGCCCAGCACTGAAGAACTTGTTCCTTAATTCCTCATGAAGGCAAAACTCCTATTCAGGTCAATGATTCTGGCAGTATATAAATTGCTGGATTGGCCCATCAGTAGTATAGACTGTTATCTTATGTAGCAGTAACATATTTGCATGTATTTTTTCTGCATTTCCTTAAAAATGATCAGATCAATTCACAGTTTTATTAATGTTTGTGCAGGGCTTTGAAAATACTATAGAAATGCAAAATGATATTATTGTTTGTAGCTGCTTCACTGTTTATACCCCAAATCTGGAGTGTTGACACCGAGATACCTATTTTCGGGTCTGTAGGTCCCAGGCCTTAGCTGAGAGGCTAAAAATTAAGGAGCTCTAAATATTTTTTCCCTCTCAGTGTGCGAAATATCATTTATTTTTTCTATTTGAGACTTTAGGGCCTAAACCTGCAAATTGATGAGGACCTTCCAGAAATCAGTGGGAGCTGAGCTGAGTCACTAAGCTCACAGAATTGGGCCATTTGACTATAAGTAGAAATATGACATGTCATGGAGAAATCATGACCCAGGGACGTATCAAACTGTCTGACAACAATTTAGACAATAATGAATTCTCAGTTGTTGGTTTCTTGTTTAATTTTGACAAGCTAGCCTATGACATGATGCAGCTTAATGATTGTGCTGTTGCACAACATGAAGCTTCATCTGATGCTTCATGTCACATTAAATCATAAGAAGGTTTTTAACAAGAATGCTTTTGGGTTTGAGCAATTGGAATGAAGTAGGATAATTGTCTTTCTTTTATTAAATGTTACTGATGGGAAAAACAGCCCTTTCCCTTCCTGATTGCTGATCAGATATGGACACAAAAAGTGTGAAGCTGACAGTCCATTAATTAGGACATGACTGTATCCTGTTCCAAATCTAGACAAACACCTCCCCAGTAGAAATTTTTGTTGCAGGGAATTATTGCTAGCTGTCTCCATCTTCCAAAAACATCAGGATCCTGCCTCTGCCTTCTTGCCTCTATACCGAACGATCCATTAGACTGAAAGTAGTGATGGAAACATTCTTCTTTTTGTGGTACGGTACAATGTCAAATACATTGTCAGTGCTAAGAACATTAACAATAATAATTCCCCTATAAACTTAAAAAAATCCCCTTCTAATGTGTTTTAATAAATACATTTTGCTAAAATAATAATTTTACAATTGTCATACATTTTACCACTGAAGGGTCTACAAACATTTCTTAATGTTAGCAAATGTTAAATTTGCCCCCGTTGTAAAATAGTCCATAATACTTATTATAGAATATACAATAATGTCTCTTTCAGCACCTAGCAAGGAATTTTCAAGCAGCACATTGAACATTTTGTAGCAGCACAAGAAAACCATGCATGTCTGTAAGATGCTTAGCTTGTAAGGGCAGTTACTGGTCAAAATTAATTCTCGGTGTAACTGCATTGCCTTTGCTGGAGTTATCACCAGAGATGAACATGGCCCATTTTGTTTTAGATGTATTTTTAAGCTTTAATTTGCCATTTTGAAAAAAGAATATAAGAAAAACACTTTCCAGGGACTGACTTTGTGGGCATAGAGCTGTGTTTTTTAATGCCAAGCATGGTCAATGGATGAACAGCAAATGTAATGACCTTGTAGTTTCATCATTTATACCCCCATGCAACTCTAATGAGATCAGTGAAGGTCATAGCAAGGAGTGGAGTTTGGTTCACGTGTAATTTAGCCCTATATTTTGGTCCCTCTTTCTATTACAGTCACAAGGTAGGTGAGAGCCCCTTCAAGAGTGCACTCAGTTGCACTAGTTTAAGGTCCCTTGGAGCCTATATAGCAGTGCAAAGGGAAGGGCCCAAGGATCATTTGGCTCTGGCCTCATCCTTTGAAAACGTGGTTCTAACCCAGGGATGGGCAAACTTTTTGGCCCGAGGGCCACCTCGGGGTTGTGGAACTTTATGGAAGGCCGGGTAGGGAAGGCTGTGCCTCTCTACCCCTTCCCACCCCCTGACTGCCCCCCCAAAACCTCCAACCCATCCAACTCCTCTGCTCCCTGTCCCCTGACTGCCCCGACCCCTATCCACACCCCTGCCCCCTAAGAGCCCCCCCCGAACCCCACCCCCTATTCAACCGCCCTCTGCTCCTCATCCCCTGACCACCCCCTCCTGGGACCCCCTGCTCCTAACTGCCCCCCAGGATCCCACCCCCTTATCCAACCCCCTCCACTCCCTGTCCCCTGACTGCCCTCCTGACCCCTATTCACATCCCCGCCCCCTGACAGGCCCCCCGGGACTCCCACTCCCAACCCTCCCTATTCCCCATCCCCTGACCTCCCCCCCAGAACCTCCACCCCATCCAACTGCCCCCTCCTCCCTGACTGCCCCCTAGGATCCCCCGCTCCCTTACCCAACCCCCCCACTCCCTGCCCCCTTAGCAGCAGCAGGAGCTCGCAGCCGCGACAGCCGGCCAGAGCCAGCTGCGTTCCCCACCCTGCCCAGCGGGAGCGGGAGGCCAGAACGTGGCCCGTGCAGCGGCGTGGCTGTGGGGGAGGGGGGAAAGTGGGGGAGAGGTTGGGACTAGGTTTCCCGGCTGGGGGCTCAGGCTGGATGTGGCCCGCTGGCCGTAGCTTGCCCACGTCTGGTCTACACAGACCATTTAATGTGCAGCACATTAGTGTGCTTTAGAAATCACACCCTTGTAGAGTTCATTACTCCACCCTGTAGACAAGCCCATAGCTTAAACAGCATTGGTAGATTGGGTCATATGGGAGGCTAATACAATTAATTGATTCACAGATATGAAGACTGTAGATTTATATAGGGAAGTATGAATGAAGTTAAAAAAACATCATGGGTAATTCCAGTAACTGAAACTTTGAACCTTCCAAACTGTTCAGTTCAAGATGCTTTAAAAATCCTATTGCAAGGGTGGAGTCCCCGATTCATTTAGGTAAACTCATTAATCTGTTATCACTGTTTTCAGGTCTCTCATCTTATTTTATTTATGTATGCATGTATCTGTTTTCCTTCTTGGATTATATTTATTTCTGTCCTTAAGACTTTTCACATCTGTCACACATTTAAAATACAAAATTTGATACAGCCTAGGGGCATGATGGTATCTAATTTACCATTTGATTTTTGCAGGATACCCAAAATTCTCCACCACTAACTTCAGGGAGTAGCAGAAAGGATGAGATTTATAAAATAGCCATGAATGTCAGATCTACCATTGGCTGTTTGTATACATTTTTTTATCTCTATGCACTGCAGAATTCAAGGAAACTTTAAAAATCAGCTTAATGATATATTGTTTTATTGGAATATATTAACAAATTTAATATTTTAAAAAGACAAAAATACATTTCAGTGAAAATAAAATGCTATCTCAACCTGCTGATAAGAGAGAGGGAGAGTTTTCCTCAGCACCTCGCCTGTGGAACTAGAACTGCTTTTATCAGACAAGATGCTTTTATTACTTGTTCAATTCCCTGTTCCCTCCGCAATGACCATGTTTTTCTGGCAGACATCTAACTGCTTCTCTTTTTAAGAAGCTAGAAAAACAACACAAGGGGAGGTAAAGTGCTGTGTTATAACCAATCAGGTTTGTCTTTCCACTGCTTTAAGCTCATTTTCTCTTGGCCATTGAGAGCAGCTGCTTTTAATGAACACAAATAGGCCAATAAAATCCACATGCATGTTATTAGAAGGGTTCTTACCATCTACATTATGTGAATGAGATTAGCAGTCTGAAGTCCAAGTATCTTCCTTTGGAGTTTAAATATAGCTCATTTTTTTGCTCCAGGATTATAATAATTAGCTTTTGTTGTTAATTTATGTTGGTAATTAATTAATCTTCTCTATTTTTGATCACCCAGACCCTTCTGTTCTTGAGCATTCCTCAACAACTAACTTTTCATTGCCCAATTGTCCCTTAGCTGCCTAATTTGAGTGCAGCGGGGAGAAGAGCTGGACCTAGGGCAGGGTGATGTGTGGGGTGGAATGATGAGAATAAAAATAGTATATCATGTAATTAAAGGCCGTTTCATAATGCATACATACAAGGGGGCTGAAGTAAGGATCCACAGGCAACTGTAAATCTAACATTTCCTAACTTTTGAGTGCTTGACTTTGCAACCTTAACGGAGTTCTTTTAACAAAGCTTTTTTTGTGTGTGATAGAAACATAATGTAATAAAAATGGGCATTTTTTCTTGAACAAATATCTAGGCATTGTTTTGCATCAAGTGTCACAGACATTAGGCCCCAACCCTACCTGTTGGCAGAGTGCTGCACCAGGCTGGACCTAGACTTCAGTGGCATTCCATATAGGCATGGTACAGGATTGGGGCTCTGTTCTCTACCCCCAAGGCCCTCTGTTTTCACGTAACTATCTATGTGCTCTCTGTCTTCTTGTTTGATTTAATCATGAGGAGGCAAGAATACTCATTTCCCCTATGGGAACTGAAGATTATACTCAGGGCTAGTTTACACTAGAAGCGCTACATTGGCGCAGCTGCATTGGTGCAGCTGTACCGCTGTAGCATGTTTGGTAAAGATGCTGTATGGGAGAGATCATCTCCCACCGACATAGTGCTGTCCTGACTAGAGCTTAGGTTGGTGTAATTTACGTCGCTCAGGGGGGTGACTTATTCACATCCCTGAGTGACATAAGTTATACTGACATAAGTGGTAGTGTGCACAAGCCCCCTCAGTGTTCACTAGTCTAGTTCTTGTGTCACCACAATGTTGTCACTGAACTCTTGCTCTCTATTAGCCTCCCATGCAGACCTGGCATTTAACTTGGCAACGCTCAAGGTTCTTGGTGAAATTAGTTCAACAGTGTATCATCATATCCGCCCAAGCACACCACAGCAGGGCTGGCTCCAGGCACCAGCTTAACAAGCAGGTGTTTGGGGCGGCCCAGCGAGAGGGGTGGCACCTGCGGCAATTCGGGGGTGGCAGGTCCCTCACTCCCTCTAGGAGCGAAGGACCTGCTGCTGAACTGCCGCCACCGATCGCGGCTTTTTTTTTTTTCCAATTGCCGCCGCCGATCGCAATCATGATCGCAGCTTTTTTTTTCTTTTTTTGCTTGGGGCAGCAGAAATGCTGGAGCCGGCTCGGCATCACAGAAAATACAAAATGTCAAAAATAATAAATATTAAAAAAAACCCACATAACCGCAGCTCTATCCACACCCACATTGTACAAATCAATGTACAGCATTTGAAAATCTAGCCTAGAGCAATATTTTGATTAGTAGTATTTTCTTGTTTTGAGATTGTATGACAAAGCCTATTGTATGTGCCCTCTAGATAAATAAGAACAGCTATATCTGTCTTTCATCTGAAAATAATTAAAATGTACAAATGTGGACCGTATTTCTCTCAGCACTGCTTTTGATTATAGCTCTATACCATCTGGTGAGTGGGATTAGCAGCACTAAGTAATTTGTCATAGGTTGTGCAAATTATCATTTTTATTTTTGTGTTTGTTATTTTTATGTTTACAAATAGATCAACGTGGAGTAGTGTCTGCATGGACCAAAAACAACAACAAAGCATGCTAAGATCCTCTCTGAAAAAATTAAAAGCGATGAATATTGTTCACTGTGTGTGGGATTAACTAAAACAACATTTCCCCTTAACTCTTTGTTTTTCATTTAAGTGGGAAAAGTCTAATCTGGATCCTGTTCAGTATAATTAATAGTACAGTTCATTAAAAGTTTCAGATACAGGACCCCCTTCGGCAATGAATTCTGAATCGGTGCCCTAATGGATCTGTATGGATTCAGGGGTCCTCCTTCACAGAGCTCATTGCTGGATTGGGGACATAGCCCCAGGTAGAGGTGCTCACTCATTCCACATTGTTTAGCTACATTGAATGGTTCTATGTAACATTTAATTCCATATCTAATTTTCATAAGTAGCTTCATAAACATTCATAGCCCAAGAAACCTCTGTCTCCTCTGCCATCCGGTCAGCAAAATCCTGACTGGCAGGACTTTTCTGAATAGCAAAATGATTGATCTCACTAGGCTGTCTTCATTCAGCCTTATATCCAAGCACTATGCCACTTGCGATAGCTCTTAATTTAATCTTCAGAAAGATCATGGAAATCCAGGACAGACTCACCACAATGAGGAAACAAGATGAAGCAAGGAGAGAGGATCATACCTCCTCTTTGACAGAGTTTGGCCCAATAATGAAAATGGAAACCCTAGAAACTCTAAGAAATTATTGATCACTACACGTGAAACAGCCCCAGTGCCTCTAATGGTAGGGGAAAGCCAGTGCCCACCTAAGCCCACTACTAACACAGATCATTTACACCTTCTTTGCAGAAACCAATCTACCAGCCAGCCTTAAGTATGCCATATCCAGTTGGTCCTCCAGAACCCACAGATGACACCAATGTCCTATTAACTATTGCCTTACAATCAACCTCTACTTCATGGGAAAAATCACACAGAAAGATGGAGTGAACAATCGCCAAAATCACTATTATAGGGAAATGTCCTGCACCCTTCACAATCAGGTTGACGAGTAAGATGTGACACAGAGATTGCTCTAGTGGCATTGATGGATGATCTCCTTATGTCCATACACAGTGTCTGTGCTAGTACTTTGCCTCCATCAGCACACATTTGGGACTCCTTCCAATTTACTGGATCAAAAGGGCGAGAAAAAGAATCCAGCCCTTCATTTATCTCAACCACTATGTGATTTGTTTAGCTCAATGTTTGTCCTTTCCAAAAACTAGAAGAGATCCGGTGATCAGAATAGTAATGCTGCCTAGGTCTTATATAGCAATTTTCATCCATAGATCTCAAAGTGCTTTACAAAGATGGGTCAGTATCATTGTCTTCATTTTACAGATGGGGAAACTCAAGCACAGAGAAATTAAATGTCTTGCCCATGGTCACACTGCAGGTCAGTGATAGAGCCAGGAACAGAAACTCAATTTCCTGATTTCCAGTCTAATCCAGTCCTGCTGTATCTACAAGGCAACACTGCCTCTATTTCACATTCCCCTCTTTCTGGGCCAATGAACTGACCTCAAGTAATTTAAAAATTGTTAAAAGATGGGAACCCCAGCAAGTCACGGCCTGAATATAGCTTGAGTAAGAATGACACCCCTTGTGACTTGGTTTGGTTTGCAGTAGTGTCTCCCTTGTGGAGTATGAAATGGGGACTTAGCTCAGTGTTCTGAACTAGGGTTCACGTACCCCTGGGTGTACACAGAAGTCTTCCAGGGGGTATATCAACTCAGATATTTGCCTAGTGGCTCTAGCAAAGTCAATACAAACTAAAATTTCATACAGACAACGATTTGTTTATACTGCTCTACATACTGAAATGTAATTACAATATTTATATTCCAATTGATTTATTTTATAATTATATGATAAAAATGAGAAAGTGAGCAATTTTTCAGTAATAGAATGCTGTGACACTTTTGTATTTTTATGTCTGATTTTGTAAGCAAGTAGTTTTTACGTGAGGTGAAACTTGGGGGGTACGCAAGACAAATCAGACTTTTGAAAGGGGTACAGTAGTCTGGAAAGGCTGAGAGCCGCTGTTTTAAACCAAACCAGTGAGGCTTCTCTTTAATGCAAGGGAAATGGGTTTTTGAGACAGAGCTTACCTTCCTTTTTCAATATCCAGTAACTAAATATTTATTTGTCATTAGTTTCCCAACTTTAAAGCTAATATTTCCTGTCAGCAAAGTTATCTCCCTATCGTAAACTTCCAAGAATATAGGTATGCACATAAGGCAGATCAAATGCCCAAGGAAGTAAATGGAAAACACTCTATTGACTTTAAGGGACTGAACAAGAAACAGGAGCAATGTTACAACATTCCCTTAACCACTTCATAGATTTTAAGGCTTGAAGGGGCCATTAGATCATCTACTCTGGCCACCTGTATAGCACAAGCCATAGTGTATAGACAGTAACTTGTATATGTTCCAGAAAGGCATCCAGTCTTGATCTGGAGATGTCAAGAGACGGAGAATCCACCACTTCCCTTGGTAGTTTGTTCCAATGATTAATCAGTCTTACTGTTAAAAAGGTGTGCCTTATTTCTAAATTGAATATGTCTGGCTTTAACTTCTAGCTCTCAGTTCTTGTTATCTTTGTAAAGTAAACCTGAGAGATGGATCTCCAGTAGCATGGAATATGGAGAAAGCATAAAGAACCCAAACACGAGATATGAACTTATTCTGTGCAGAAGGCCCATTTTTTTCCTGTCAAAAACAATAAAAAAAGGTCATGCTCCTTTAGTTAGTCATTCCCATATTTAGTTGTTACTGAGCTATCTCTAGCTGGGAATTTAGTGTCTAGGTCTTGTGTTAATAAGAACTCTTTTCTGGAATACATAATAATAAGAAAGCTATTACTCTTTTTTTGTGCTATCTCTGATTAGATTTCTTTAAAAATATAAGCCCAGGTACAGATCGTTTTTGAAAAACCCAAGCATTCAGGCATGGATAATACTTTTGATTCTGAAATGATGTATATTTCTTAATATGTCTAATATGCATGTAATTTGATTCAAGTTTACTGTGCACCAGATAACACTAGATTGCTTTATTTCAGAAAGAAATGTAATCCAGGGATTTTCTGCGTACATTATTTGTGTAATTAGAAAAAGGCCATGGCTGACGTCACTGTATTAATCTCCAACAAATTGGAGCATTTGATCACCTGCTGACATTGAAGCCCAAAAGATTCTGGGGCACATTTTAGTTAATCCATGATTAAAAGCATGATTAATTTGCCTTTTTACAATATTGCTAGAAAACTGCAAATGGTATTCAACATACTGTTTCCAGACATTTCTATTATGTCATTTTATATGTAAAATAAATGTTTTAATGGCAATAGGTGGTTTATCGAATTACTTTTAACATTTGTAAAAAGAAGTCTAAATCTATACTCACATAAGAAAAGTGAGATTCATTGTCTCAAGTAAACCTTTCATCGCAGATAATGTCCATTTTTTAATCTGCATGATAATGAGCATGATTGATTTAAAATACAATGATTTAAATCGCCAATTTAATCAAGATTTAATCGTGATTTAAATCAGCAGTTAGAAAAACTTTAAATAATTGGTTTTAATCTTGTTTTGCAGGAATTCAATTAAAAATTCACAAAACCAGAATTTAAAAATTGTTTTTATTAGTTAAATAAAACGACCTTAAATGTACTGGATACATGGGGATGGGGAGTAAATTTCTCACTACATGTTTTGCATTTAAAACTAACAGATTTTTTAAACAAAAGAAGTATTATCTGTAGTTAGTGAATTGAAGTGATTGTTTCTAGCCACCATGTCCTTCAAGGTTTTAGAACTAATAGATCTCATCTTGTCCCACTTGATTGTTATTCATAGATTGGAAGAGGAAAAACAAGATTTCCTGCTTTTTCAGCTCTCATTTGGTTTCTCAGCTTTGAATGAACTAGTTCAAATGGAGAAAATATTCTCTCTGCACCTGTGGAAAAGGCTACTGTCAAAAGATGGTTTAGCACTTCAACAAACTCTGGCTCCAGGTGCTTAGTCAATTACTTCCACCAGTTCAGTGGTTTGACCTTCTTTAAAACTTTGGCAGCAAACAAGTATTGCTTGAATGGTTTATCTCCAGCCTTGAAATTTATTATCGTTGGTATAATTAATGGATGCTTATTAGATGCCCATGTCATAGCAGCATCTTCCTCTTCTGCAGTTAGACAGTTACCCTGGTACTTTTGGGGAATGAGAATATTTGCAAGAAAAGGAGGCAGAATGAGTGCTTGATCCATCTGCTTCTTCACTGCCTGCAGCTTAATTTTGTGGTTGAGCATTTCTTTCTGCAGTGTTTCTTAAAGTCCTTTCCAAATTTCAAATTTCATTAGCAATAGAGTAGCTATCTTGTATTAACAATAGAGTAGCTCTCTTTCTGTATTTTTTCCAAAGATTTGGAAATCAGTTTCAGTATCTTCAGTGTATCATCTACATTTCTCTTTAGTTTGATGTTGACTACTGTGGCTGCAATAGTTCCATCTATATTTTGTCATGATTTTCCACACAAAGTGTCATCAGGATAGGCCCGATTTTAATAAGTAGCTGAAAACAATCAACCATTGTACATCTCGGGGGAGAATTAGTTCTGATCCTCCGTCATTCTTCAGTGAAACAGAACCCAAGTGATTATCACAGGAGTATTTTACAGGTTCAACAACAATTTCCCTTATTCTTGGAGTACCTAAGTCTTTGGCTAAAAGATGCATCAAATGAGGATCTATGTATTATAAATTACAGGCTCACTTCATCATCCTCTTCTAGATTTATTCCATCTTTGCTATATTTGTAGCATTGTCTGTGACAAAGCTACGCACAACACTGATTTTTTGTTCACAATTCCTAATAACTTTTACTATTACTTCTTTCATGCTTTATTATGCTGTATGGGTATTATGCTGTTTCTATAAGGTAGACAACTCCATTTTATGTTCTCACATAAACACATGTTTGGTGGTTCAAAAAGGCTAATTTCACAAAGCTGAAAACAATTATGAGCAAATCAGCTGGGAGGAAGAATTTAATCAAAACATGTGAATGATCATTTGGCATTGTGTAAGAACACTTTACTAGATGCCCCAAAAGCCACAATTGAGGAAGAAGGTTAAATAAACCCGACCTGAATTAGAGGGAAAGTGATGGCAGCTATAAAAAAATATAAAAAATGGAAGAAAGGGGAAGTTGACAGTAATGAATATAAATCAGAAGGTAGAAATTATAGAAAATTGATAAGGGAAACAGAAAGCCAAGGAGAAATCTATGGCCAGCAGAGTTAATGACAATAAGGAGTTTTTAAAGTACATTAGAAACAAAAATAATACTGCACAGATCCATTATGAGATGGAAATGATAGAATTATCAATAATAATGTGGAAAAGGCAGAATAGTTCAATAACTATTGCTCTTCTATATTTAGGGGGAGGGGGGAAATGATGAAGTCATCTCATATGTTAAGACTCTTTCTATTCCACAAGTATTTCAGGAGGATGTTAAACAGCATAGCTACTAAAGCTAGACATTTATAAATCAGCATCCAAGATTTTTAAAAGAGTTGGCCCAGGAGCTCACTGGACCATTAATGTTGCTTTTCAATCAGTATTAGAATACCAAGGAAGTTCCAGAAGACTGAGGAAAGCTATTGTGCCAATATTTAAAAATGTGTAAATGGGATAACCTGGGTAATTATGAGCTTGCCAGCCTGATATCAATTCTGTGCAAAATAATGGAGTGGCTGATATGGGACTTTTCTAATAAAGAATTAAAGGAGGGTAATATAATTATTGCAAGTCAACATGCATTTATGGAGAATAGAATCATAGAATATCAGGGTTGGACGGGACCTCAGGAGGTCATCTAATCCAACCCCCTGCTCAAAGCAGACAGATTTTTTCAATCTGCAGACAGATTTTTTGCCCCAGATCCCTAAATGGCCCCCTCAAGGATTGAACTCACAACTCTGGGTTTAGCAGGCTAATGCTCAAACCACTGATTCTGTCAAACTAACTCGATATAATTTTTAATGAGATTACAAGTTTGGTTACTTAGAATCATAGAATCATAGAATATCAGGGTTGGAAGGGACCTCAAGAGGTCATCTAGTCCAACCCCCTGCTCAAAGCAGGCCCAATTCCCAACTAAATCATCCCAGCCAGGGCTTTGTCAAAAATCTCCAAGGAAGGAGACTCCACCACCTCCCTAGGTAACGCATTCCAGTGCTTCACCACCTCCTAGTGAAATAGTGTTTCCTAATATCCAACCTGGACCTCCCCCACTGCAACTTGAGACCATTGCCCTTGTTCTGTCATCTGCCACCACTGAGAACAGCCGAGCTCCATCCTCTTTGGAACCCCCCTTCAGGTAGTTGAAGGCTGCTATCAAATCCCCCTTCATTCTTCTCTTCTGGAGACTAAACAATCCCACTTAGACTTTTGTAAAGCATTTGACTTGGTTCCACATGACATTTTGATCAAAAAACTAGAAAGATATAAAATTAACATGGCACACATTAAATAGATTAAAACCTGGCTAATTGGTAGGTCTCAAAATGTAATTGTAAATGGCTGTGTTTCTAGTGGGTCCCACAGAGATTGGTTCTTGGTCCTGTGCTATTTAACATTTTTTAATCAATGATCTGGAGAAAACCAAAAAATCTCTAATAAAGTTTGCAGATGACACAAAAATTGGGGGAGTGGAAAATAATGAAGAGGACAGGTTGATGATACAGAGCAATCTGGATCATTTGGTAAACAGCAGCAAGCAAACAATCTGCATTTTAATATGGTTAAATGTAAATGTATTAATCTAGGAACAAAGAATGCAGGCCACACTTTCAGGATGGGAGACTCTATCCTGGAAAGCAGTGACTCTGAAAAAGATTTGTGGGTCATAGTGGATAACCAGCTGAACATAGGCTCCCCGTGCAATGTTATGGCCAAAGGGGCTGATGAAATCCTTGGATGCATGAACAGGAGAATGCTAAGTAGGAGTGGAGAGGTCATTTTATCCCTGTATTTAGCACTGGTGCGACACTGCTGGAATATTGTGTCCAGTTCTGGTATTCGCAGTTCAAAAGGATGATGTTATATTGGAGAGGATTCAGAAAAGAGCTATGAGAATGATTAAAGGATTAGAATGGATTATAGTGGTGGACTCACGGAGCTCAATCTGTTTAGTTTAACAAAGAGAAGGCTAAGGGGTGACTTGAGTACAGTCTATAAGTATCTGCATAGGGAACAGATATTTAATAACGGGCTGTTCAATCTAGCAGAGAAAGGTATAACATGATCTAATGCAGGGGTTCTCAAACTGGGGGTTGGGACCCTTCAGGGGGTCACAGGGTTATTACCTGGGGGATTGTGAGCTATCAGCCTCCACCGCAAACCCCGCTTCGCCTCCAGCATTTATAATGGTGTTAAATATATAAAAAAGTGTTTTTAATTTATTGGGGGGGGGGCACACCAAGAGGCTTGCTACATGAAAGGGGTCACCAGTACAAAAGTTTGAGAACCACTGATCTAATGGATGAAAGTTGAAGCTAGACAAATTCGTACTGGAAATAGGGGATACGTTTTTAACAGTGAGAGTAATTAACCATTCAGACAACTTGGTGGTGGTGGATTGTCCAACACTGACCATTTTTGAATCAAGATTGGATATTTTTCTAAAAGATATGCTCTAGGAATTAATTTGGGAAATGTTCTGTGTCCTGTTATACAGGAGGTCAGACTAGTTGATCATAATGGTCCATTCTGGCTTTGGAATCTATGAATCTATGAATATTTACTGTATTTGTGTACATTGTTCATCTCTCAAGATTCAGATTATTGCTTTTCCCTTCAAGGTATTCCACATACTGTTCTATTTCCTTCTCATATACAGTCTCCGGCAACCTTCTACCAATGTCTGATCTCCTTCATGGAGTATAACTTGAATGCTTTCACCGTGTTGATGAAATGTTTGCTTTGAACCAGCCAAAAGGGAGAGTTCATTACATACATGAACAGAGCAATCTTTCCATCTATGGAATGTGGCTGGAATTTGCTGAACTAGATTACAAAGTTATCCATGCTCTTTTTGGATAATGATTGTTTTTTGGGAAACAGGCAGTATACTGTCAGACATATGTTTACACACAGTGCTGCTGGTGGTATCAACAGATCACTCTGAAGTTGTAGATGGTAGACTGCAGATGATGGACATTCATAATCTCTTATGTCTAAGTTAGACTCTGAAACAAAATGGAAAAAAAAAAGTCAATCATATGTACTCTCACCCAGTACTATTCAGTGCACTACTTAAAAAAAATGAAACTGTCTATGAAAGACCTCCCCTCTTGTAGTTAAATTTAACACAGTTGAAAAATGATTGATAGAATAAATTATATCGGTCCAGCCTTGTAGGGAAAATATTTAATAAATCATCAGGTTTCTCTACTTCTAGTTAAACCCTTATCTTTATCAAAATGCCAAACAGATGAAAAACAACAAACAAAAAACACCCTCTCAAACTTTTAAATTTTAAAATCCTAAAATGACTAGCAATACTTTACTTTTCATCTATGATTTGCTTTTGGTTATAATGAAAAATAAAATATCATTTTAGAAATCAAGGAGCATTAAAAATATAAGTAATGAATACTCCCAAATATAACATGCCAGTCAAATTTTAAACACTGAAGCTTTTTGAAATTCATAATCCTCCCCCCAAAATAGAAGTTTATGACAGGCAGTTAATTTCATGGCAATTATCTAAGTTTTCATTTAGTAGTATATTTCATAAAAAAGACATGCTAGGCCTTCCATAAACATTCTTTAAAACAAAAATGAATTAGCTCATTGGTTGATCCAGATTGTTATGATATGTCCACATCATTTTCTAAGTCTTTGCAAACTTCTGATGAGCAGTTTTCAAAATGTTTTATTCTGACCTGGTTTTACATCTCTTTTTTCACAGTTTGCATTTGGCACATACTCCCTTTTTATCTGTGAAAATATTCCTAAATAGGGTATTTTTTAATGACCTGCAGCCATGGCAGATCTACACTAGAGAGACTACTCTGAAGAATGCTAAGAAACTGTAAAGAATAGACAGAAAAGGTGAAATGAAAAGTATTTCTGCTAAACTGAAACAAAACATAATTAAGATAGAAGCTTTTGTGCATAATAGAAACTGAAAGCTCTGCTATTTGAAAAAAATATAAATACCAGCATTCTATTGTAAAGATTGAAGATTATATAGATACTGACAATGCAGTACATGACATTGTACTATATAAAGCTTGATTTGACTCAAAAGATAAAGCTGTCTCCCCTCCCCCATTTTTAACATAATTAAAAAAGCAACATCCTTTAACTCATAAAAATGTGAGAGTGGCTCATTGATGTAGCATTATCAGGAACAGCCTTCCACAGGGCCGCCCAGAGGATTCAGGGGGCCTGGGGCAAAGCAATTTCGGGGGCCCCTTCCATAAAAAAAAAATGCAATACTATACAATACTATATTCTCATGTGGGCCCCTGCGGAGCCCAGGGCAAATTGCCCCACTTGCTCTCCTCCCTCCCCCCACGGGCGGCCCTGGGAAAAATAAACCTTCCGCATCTCGGCACAAACCCAGTTTTGAGACAACTTCTTTACAAGGTATCACTGGTTCTTAGCATCAGCTAGTGCTGAAAGGCACTAAAGCTCATTAAAAGGGTTGGACAAATATTTTTCCGTCAAAACTTTTTTTGGATCGAAAACTAGGGGTTTTTAAAAAGCAAAAAAAATCACGGACAACGTCTGCTTTCCTTCAAAATTTGTTGTGGTTTTTTTAATTGAAAAGCTGAAATTAGTCTGCCAAAACCTGGATATGGTTTGGGGTTTCAGAAGTGTGTGGCCAAATATTTGCTGCTTGCTGTGTTTGATTGTTTAAAGAAACAATAAAAAAATTCTGCTTAAAAAAAATCCAAAACTTTTGAACCACCTCAGCTTGTGACCAAACGCCTGAGCCCATCCAGTCAGATACTTTTCCAGGTTTCTGATACTCTGCTGGCTTCCTTGACTCTCATCTGTCTCCATAACGTTGGGTTCATTTAGGTTAGAACATAAGAACGGCCATACTGGGTCAGACCAAAGGTCCTTCTCATGTGATCCCTCCCCCAGTGTCTAATTTTAAATGAAGCTACCCTCCCCTGACATGAATCTCCCTATGGCACTGAAATTAAATATAGACTATAATTTGGCATTTGAGAAGTGAAAGGGACGGCAGCCCTAATGGAAAAGCTAACAGCTTGGCTCCTCTGCAAGCCTCAAACTGCTGAATGAGCTTTAGGGTAGGGAAGGCTGTGTCTCCCAAACAGCCTGGCCCTGCTCCCTATCTGACCCCCACCCACTTCCTGCTCCCTGACTGCCCACCCCCCTCAGAATCCCCGACCCATCCTGCTCCTTGTCCCCTCACCATCCCCCAGAGTCCCCCCAACCACCACCCTGGGACCTCACCCCCACCAACACCCCCTGCTCCCTGTCCCCTGACTGCCCTGACCCCTATGCACCCCCCCGCTAAGTCCTGACAGACCCCCGGAATGCCCACGATCCAACCCCCCCATTCTCTGTCCCTTGACCGCCCCCCCAACCTCTGCCCCCTCCCTGCCCTTTATCCAACCCCCCCAGCCCCGGACCCTTACCCCCGGCTTCCCCCTCACCCGGACCCTCAGCGTGTGGCATCCAGGAGCATCCCTGGACAGCGCTGCAGTGTGGCTCCAGTGGGGCCTGAGCTCCTCCCTGCTCAGAGCTGCGTGATAAGGGGGCGGGGCTGCGAGCTCCAGCGGGGCCTGAGCTCCCGCCACTCGGAGCTTGCAGCCCCGCCCGCTTACCATGCGGCTCTGAGCGGGGAGGAGCTCAGGCCCCGCTGGAGGCAGGGACGCTCCTGGATGTGCTGAGGCTCCGGGAGAGGGGCAGAGGCGGGGTTGGGCCGGGGCCAGGGCAGAAGCCTCAGCCATTCTCGTGGGGGCCCCTGCGGAGCCCAGGGCCTGCGGCAAATTGCCCCACTTGCCCTCCCTCTGGGCGGCCCTGGCCTTCCAAGGGTAGTAGTGGGGGCAAAAGACATATCTGGCTTCAAGACTAAGCTTGATAAGTTTGTGGAGAGGATGGTATAATGGGATAGCCTAATTTTGGCAATTAATTGGTCTTTGACTATTAGCGGTAAATATGTCCAATGGCTCGTGATGGGATGTTAGATGGGGTGGGATCTGAGTTACTACAGAGAATTCTTTCCTGCGTGTCTGGCTGGTGAGTCTTGCCCACATGCTCAGGGTTTAGCTGATCGCCATATTTATACTCAATTTTTTCTCTCTTTTTGAGCTCTCATATGGAATGTATATCTTTCAAAAGTCTCATTCTTTCTGGAAGTGCAGTACTCCTCAAAATTTTCCAGTGCTGTCTCATAACTATCCTCCTCTTCCTGGCTTAACTGTAGACTATTATATACATCTAGTGCTTCTGACCCAGCTATATTAAGGAAAATATCTACCTTTTTTATCTGCCTTCTCAGTGGCTCCACTTGTCAACATGCAGAGAAGAATGGCTGCTTGAAACTCTTCCATTTCTTTGCTGCATGGATGGAAAGTTTGAGCTCTGTTGGGGCTCAGAACTGCTCCATTTCCAGTCTGTCCTCTTCACCCCACCACTGATATCATGTCATATACATGGGTTCTTATCAAGGAGACTCAGACAAAGCAGAGACGGTTATTTATTAGAATCAAGACCTAGATTCTCTGCAAAGTCTGACCCGCTCTCTTCCAGAGTCTCTGTTGCTCTGTACTGTGCCAGACTAGGCAGAGCCGACTCCCAAGCATGACTTTCTTAAAGAGACATCCTCTCTCAGAGAACTAGTATGAAGTACTGACAGTACTTCCACTTTTAAAAATCCTAAATGCCATAAAGTTCAGTTACCCCTAATTCAAATAAATAAGTACTCAAATTGTGAGAATACTTCATCTTCCATACTCAAAGATATTTTGTATGTAATAAGCAACAGAGAGTTCTGTGGCACCTTTAAGACTAACAGATGTATTGGAGCATAAGCTTTCGTGAGTGAATACCCACTTCGTCAGACGCATGACGCATACTTTGTATGTAATGTACATAATCCTCCCTGACAGATAATGCTGAATTGGTCAGTGTTTTCACCATAACTAAAGTCACTCAAGATGCTATTATAAACTCTCACTCCATTCCCTTAGTGTCTGTATTTTTCAAACAATTACAAATGCACTGATTTAAAAAAGAAATCTCAAGAAACACCCAGTAGAGTGATCAAACCACACTGTCATGAAGTTCCGGTTCAACCTCTGTCTCAGTTTTTTTCATCTCGAGCTGTGCTTCTTGGCTATTAAAAAAATTGTGACTGATCTAAGACTCCTGAGACAATCAAGTAATTATGGAGAGCTCACAGATTCCTTAATTAGAGACAAGATTGTTATGGAGATCAGAGACATAAAGCTCGGAAAGAGACAGCTGGAAGATCCAGACTAGAATTTAGAAAAGGTAATCAGAATCAAATTATTCAGGCTAAAAGGGAGCTGTTGGATGGAAAACAATACACGGAGGCAGTGGACAGATTGACAGCTCCTCTAAGCTACAGAAAAATTAAGAAGCGAAATAGGTTTGAGAAATCTAAAGAGAAATCTGGAAAAAAAAATCCTATCATATTGAGCTTGTAGAAGGCAGAACATAATGCTGTACATGGTGTAGTGGCAGACCTGGGCCACAACAATGTCCTGTTTTTGGAAAACTGCTTCAACAACAGCAAAAAGCTTAATTGCTTTTGCAAGAGCTTGCAAACAGGAACATCATGCGTGCAAACAGAAATAAAGCATGCACACCCTATACCAAGAAAAGAGCAGCAAAGGCACCAATGAAGAATTCTTCTTCATAGGAACTACACAGTACATGAAACAGCATCACCATGCGACTGGACTATTACTTTAGAAACAAATGGAAACTTTGTGACTTCTAAGTTGGACACTGGTGCACAAGCAAAGGTGGTGTCCGAATCTATTATACAGGCCTTTAAGGATAAGCCAAGCGCAGTGAAAAGACAAAACAAAACAGGGAAAGCTCAGCGCTTACAGTCGGGAGCTGATTGAACTAAAGGTGAAAGACAATATGGAAAGGATAATGTTTGTAACTGCAAGGGAAAAGACTACCACTACGAGGGTTGAAAAGATGTAAGCCCCTGAGCCTTATACATAGAGTGTACTCTTTAGAGGGGTAGGTGATCACATACATTCCACATGGCTTCAAGGGGATTGGAACTGTCAACAGAGTACAAGATAGAGTCGACTGAGCCCAATAGTCCCACAATATGTGCCCCCAGTAATGTACCTCTTGTCCTTAGGCAGAAACTCAAAGAGGAATTGGACAATTTAGTTGCGCTAGGCATAAAAGAGAAAGTAGAACTGACAGAGTGGTTCCATTTTTTAGTAATTGTTGAAAAGAAAGATGGAACCCTTTGCCTATGTCTAGACTCAAAGCAACTTAATAAGTATGTAAGAAAGGGAACATTTTCCTATACCTAAAAGGGAAGAAATCTTTGGAGAAATGGCTGATGCCAAATATTTCCCAACACGAGATGCATCAGCTGTATTTTGGCAGTTTCCCTTAGAAAAAAGTAGCCCACATTTTTGCACTTTTAACACAGCTTTTGGGAGATACAGCGTTTTGCAGAATTCCTTTGGGGTGATGTTCTCGATCTGAAGTGTTCCACAGAAAAGTACCACAGATATTTGATGGTATTGAAGGTACCAAAGTACATATGGATGATGTTTTGATATGAGCACATATGCTAGAAGGAGGAATGTGACCGGGGGCTCCAAAGTGCTCTAGAAAGGGCTTGTTGAGCAGGGTTAAAGCTAAAACAACAAAAATATAAATTTAGAGTCAATGAAATAACACATCTGGGAGCAAGACTGACAGAACATTACCAATATGCTGGCTCCAACAAAGACAGGGTACAAAAATCCTAGGAATGGTAAATATTGTAGGGAAAATTGTACCTAACGTGGCTGATAAAACCAGCAACATGAGAGTACTCCTGTGTAAAATGACCAATGGACATGGGATACCAATGATCAAAAGGAGTTTGAAAACATGATAAAATGAATAAAGGAGGCTCCAATCCTTAGAGATGATGACAGAAACCACCAGACAATGTGGTATACAGATGCCTTCAAGGAAGGCATTGGAGCAGCACTCATGCAAATGTATGATGAACACTGGAGACCTGGGGCATATGCTTCCAGGACACTAACCAGAACAGAGTGTCAGTATGCTCAAACAGAAAAAGGAGGCCTTCGCCCTGTTTCAAGGATGTAAAAAGTTTCATGTTTTTATTTATGGGAAACCAGTAATAGCTGGCCACAAGCCTCTAGTGGCTATGGGGGGAAAAAAAAAGGTTAAGCAGACATTCCCCTGCCTAGGATACCAAGATTATTCTTTCAGTTTACAGTTATCTGATTTACAAATGGTACACAAGCCTGGAAAGGCCTAGTGCTGGCAGACACACTTTCCAGACCTTTTGATAGAACTGTAGAGGAACAACATCCACACTTGGATATTGTGCATGTAAACCTCATAAGGAACACATGGCCAGTGTCTGACAAAATGTGGACTGTAACTGCCAAAGCCACAGCTGAGGATGAGACATTGCAAAGTGTCATCAATGCTATGTGCACATGGTGGCCTAGACATTATATATCCAGTCCTTACTATCAGTTTAAAGGAGAACTTTTGGTACTGGATGGGATTCTGTTCAAAGGCACAAGACTAATTGTTCCAGAAACATTACAGAAAGATATGTTAAATAGATACGCTAAATACATGGACACTTTGAGAATAGAAAAATGTAAAAGGAGGGCTAGAGATGTTTTATAGTGGCCTCAAATGAATGCGTACATAGAAGAAACCATTAGAGCTTATGAAACATGCAAGAAATACATATCTAGTCAAGTAAGAGAGCTCAGGGTGACTTCAGCTCCATGGTATAAAGTGGGCATTGATTTGTTCACATATACTGGAAAAAACTGTGCTGGTTTTGGATTATTTATCGCATGTCCCAGTAATAACCTTGCTAGAAGAGACTACTGCAGAGCATGTAATTATGCACATGAAGTCCATTTTTGCTAGACATGGTATACCGGAAGTGGTAATGTCAGATAATGGACCACAATCTGATGGATATAAGTTCAGACAATTTGTTAACAAGTATGGGTTTAAGCACATTACATCTAGTCCTAGATATCCACAGTCTAATGTTGTAGTGGAAAATGGTATAAAAATAATCAAAAGTCTGCCAAAAAAAAAGCAGAGAAGACTAACTTGGACCCTTACCTAGCATTGCTGAATTATAGGGCTGCCTCCTTAAAGTATAGGTTGTCACCAGCAGACGATTTGTTCAACAGAAAACTGAAAACAAGAATGCCTAATTTTGTAGATACAGATAAAAATGATCCAACTATGTATGAGAAAACTGAGAAAGATAAAGTTTATTATGACAGAGGGTCATGAGAACTTGAGCATTTGCAGCAACACGATCATGTATGTATATATGATGGAAAAACCCAGAAGGCAGAAGGTCCTATGAAGTTGTCACTCCTGAGGAACAGACATGCAGACAGAACAGGAGATACCCGCCATAAAATCTCAGGATGAAGGAAGATAGCAAAGAAGGCAGAGTCCAAGTCTTCAGTGACGGAACCAGAAAGTGGCATGGAGGAATCCACAGAACAGACTGCACCAGTGAGCATGGTGGCACTGAGCACCGCACTGCAGTAGGGTGACCAGATGCCCCAATTTTATAGGGACAGTCCTGATATTTGGGCCTTTTTTATATAGAGGCCTATTACCTCTCACCCCCATCCCGATTCTTCATACTTGCTATCTGGTCATCCTACACTGCAGAGAGTGTAGGGATGACACGCAAATCCATGAGACTGCGCAGGGCCCCTCAAAGACTAATAGAAAATTGTTAGTGAGCAATTAGGTTTCTTTATTTGTATACATACAATTGGGTATTATGTTTATTTGGAAAGGGGAAATGTGAGGATACTTCTGTAAGAGAGCCAGTCCTGGCAGTCGGCTCTGCCTAGTTTGGCACAGCACAAGGAGGTTCATTGTGACACAGGGTATGTCTACACTGGAATTAAAAACCTGTGGCTGGCCCATGCCAACTGACTCCGGGGCTGTTTAATTGCAGTGTAGACTTCCAGGCTCGGGCTACCGCCCAAGTTCTGGGACCCTCCCACCTCACATGGACTTGGACAGAGAGAGGTCAGACTTTGCGGGTGGTCTAGGTTTTGCTTCTAATAAGTAACCATCTCCCTCCGCTTTATCTAAGTGCCCTTCATAAGAACCCATGAATAGTGCACTCTGCAGTTCTCAAAGCATGTGTATAACACAATTCTACTTTAGGATCCCTGCACTTCAAGCTGAACAGATGTGTGGAGGGCGAGGGAAGGAGAAATCCTCCCTGAGGGCTGTGGAGCAGATACAAATCTGCTCCACAGAGGCTATTCCAGCCAGATGCCCTGTCTGACTGATACTCACTGCACCCCCCATGCATACTGCTCTACAGTGAGCTTATGCAGAGCAGGGCTCTGCATTATGGCAGTGGGGCACCTCCTCGCTATATCTCTCCTTTGCATACATGTCCCAGTGCCAAGGGGTACTCTGTAGCTGCGAAGGCAAAGGTGGATGGATTTTTTTACCCTAGAAGCCGTTTCCAGTTGAGAGCACACTTACAGAGCCATGGGGAAAAGTAAAGCTACCCCAGTTACTACACTGATTAAAAACAAAACAAACAAACAAAACCAGCACAAAGGGTAAAGAATGGAAATTCAAATCTTGTTTTATTACAGGGCTGAAACTATTTTTCTGGTTTTATCTGTATTAAGATAGTGAGAAAAAAGCTGGTAAATGGGTGGCCAACAAAATTATACTACAACAAGCTTAAGCTATATTGTTAGGAGAAATTGGAATTCTGGGGGTTATTTTTACACACAATCAAGAGATACCCTTTTACTGGTAGATGTATATTTCCACTTTTAGTGGAACATGCAGAGAACAAATCTCTCAAAACAGTTCAGTTCCCTAAACTTCAAGAAGAAGACAGAGAATATTTAGAGAAGCTATCTAATTACAGGAGCACTATAGAAGCTATTAAGGTTGAAAAGACAGGTAAATTAAGAGGTAACGAAGGTCTGTTCAATTTAAAATTAATAGTTTCCTTAGATAAAACACATATCTTCACCCATGAGCTTGGCATCTTAGTTAAATTTGTAATCTTTCCTAGGTACATTACAATCAAGACTTGTGGGAGCTGATATCTTTCTATTTTTCATACTTACTAGAGCTACAACCAGGAACAGGAATTCTGCAGTTTCTTCCCTGCAACTAAACCTTTTGAGCCCAAATCTCATCTTAATTATATCCTGATGAACTGCCTTTGACTTCGATGGATGTGCACTGGTATAAATGAGGCAGGGGTTTAGTCCATTTGACTCTGCAATGTTGCTAGTATACCATATAAATATGTGGCACAAGGTCTCAGATGGTAGCATTTTGCGAACAGAATTAATAGCGCTGGTTGGAAAATTTCAAATTTTGAAATTTTGACAAAAAAGGACAATATTTTCATGATTTTTTGTGATTTTTTTCTATTTTCTGACCAGCTCGAAAACTCCCCCTATGATTCTATGTAAAATGAATCTAGATAATGAAAAATCTCACAGAAGGGGTCAGAAGGAGTAAAACTTCATGAGTTACACCCCACCGAGTATCTCCAGAAACATTCTTTCTGATCAGAAAGGTTGGTGGAGGGTTGGGGATGCTACAGAGATAGATAAACTCCAGGTATAGATAAACCCTAGTTCTCTTTGTGGGTGCTCAGTAGCAGCCAGACAGGAGAACCTGTCAGAGGTATTACAGTTCAGAGATGTATTATCTCCCATCTGAAGTTCAATGTGGAACTACAGGGCTCTGTAAGGGATGGTGTTATATCCATAGAGTGCCACATCCTCTGTCCTCCCCTTCTTAGTTTCAGTGTTCCATCTTTGAGCAAGTATGATGAGAAGAGGTAGAGCTACCCTAGCTTTCACAAAGAAAGGTGGGAATTCAGTGAGCAGATGAGCTTTTCCCTGCAATGTGGGAGAAGCTGGCACTTGGTGTCTTCTGCAAATTCAAACATAGTTTCTGTGCAACTCATGTCCACAAGATTTCTTCTATCAGAGGGGTAGCTGTGTTAGTCTGGATCTGTAAAAGCAGCAAAGAGCCCGTGGCACCAGACTAACAGATGTATCAGAGCATGGGCTTTCATGGGTGAATACCCACTTTGACGGATGCATGTCACATGCATCTGACGAAGTGAGTATTCACCCACGAAAGATTTCTTCTGTGCACGTTCCTGGTTACAGGCTCCTTCTGGGTGATACAAGAGTGAAGTGTTTAGTTTAGAAATGTGAGTGCCTCAGAAACTGAAATGGGGAGATTATAAATGGAAGTTTGTGCATTAATTACAGCAGACTTAATTCTCCATCAGTCACCTCTTTTGTTTGCTTGTACAATGGTGGGGTCTAGAAGTCAAGGCTCCATTGTGGTAGGCACTGTACAAATATATGACAAAGAGGCAGTCCCCACCCCAAAGAGCATGCAGTCTAAAGACTACATTGCGTCCTGTATTTTCATAAATGTTTGTGGCAAGGGTGTTGGCAAATCTCAAGGCTGTGAATGCTGGGTTGGTTTTTCTTTGGGGCAATAACTATTTTGAAGATGCGGTTAGATGCTTCATGTGCATGTTATCTGTAGTCTTTTTGATATGGCTACTGTTCTAGAGGTTACAATGGTTTGTGTTTAAAACCAAACAAAGAAAAGTCCATCGGAAATTGCATAGCCATTGCAGAGCAATACTTTAGATTGAAGAAAGTGATTGTTGTACAGTTTTACAGATGCTTGTTTTGTGACGTGTCTAACATACATTTGGGTGCTGCATAAATCTAAAAAATTAAAACTTTTGACACTTAATACCTTTGACAGTATTTTTGATCTGTCCAAGTCAAATGATCCTATCAAAAATGTATCATACCATAAGTAACACTGGTGAAGGCATCGATTTCAACTGTCTTATAATAAACAAAAAGGAACTGCTTAGAAGTGCAGCATGTTAGTGGTAATTTAACTTATATGGTGCAATACATAATGTCTTTGTGCAATACCAGCTAGCTCTAACCTACATTTCAATTTCCGATAAGACTTTATGACTAGATTGAAGAATGTCTACAATTTAAATCTATACATGCAGATGAAAGATGAAACTAGAATGAAAGGATTTAGGATCAAATTATGTAGGTACAACCCCTAATGTATAAGAAAAGAATTATCATAAAGCTTGATCTAGCAAATGACCTGTGTGCAGAAGTCCCATTGACTTAAATATGAGTTTCATGCCTAGGGTGACTACAAGATCCTGTATTTTTCCATAGAAAGAAAATTTATCATGCAATTTAATAGAAGCCTAATTCTATTTCTATTGAAGTCAATGACAAAGCACTTACTGTGGTACTTTGCAAGTCTATAGAAATGGATTAGGTTATAAAAATCTGAAAAATATAGCTTTATATTTAATAGAAAATGTAATATTGGGCTTGGAGCAGGTCAGGGTCAGCTGCTCTTACTCTTATTGATTAGTACGTGACTCAGGAAGCAGGCTCATCAAAGTCTTATGAGTCTTATGAGAAGGGAATAGTACATCTAACATTGCAAAGACTATTCTGACTCTCTCCTTTAGTACAAAAGCCTATGGAGGTCAGACAGCTGGGGCAGGAAATTAATAGGACACAGTCCCAACATCAGCACAGGCAATAATGTCTTCCAATCTTAGGCAAGTATATAGTCCCCATTGCCGTAGTATCTGAGTGACTCACAACCAAAATGACATAATGTAGTTATCCTCACAGTATCCCTTTGAAGTAGGGCGGTACTAATACCCCATTTTACAGTTAGAATAATAGAAATGTATGGCTGGAAGGGACTTTGAGAAGTCATCAAGTCCAGTCCTCTGCACTGAAGTAGGACCAATAAACCTAGACCATCCATGACAGATGTTTGTCCAGCCAGTTCCTAAAAAGCCCCAGTGATGGGGATTCTACAACCTACCTGGGAAGCCTATTCCAGAGTTTAACTACCCTTCTAGTTAGAAAGTGTTTCCTAATATCTAACATAAACCTCCCTTGCTGCAGATTAAGGCCATTACTTCTTGTCCTACCTGCAGTGAACATGGAGAACAATTGATCCCCATCCCCTTCATAACATGGGGAACACAGGCATAGAGAGAATAAGAGACTTATCCAAGGGTCTCAAGTCTGTGGTAGAACAGGGAACCAGCTCTCTTCAGTCTTACATTAGCACTTTAACCAATGCCAAACCCCCCTTTAATAAGGAATCATGTGATTATATTTCAGCCAGGCAGTTGGCAAGCAGTGTAATTTCCTAGGCTGAACTGGACCCAGATGCAACTATTAGACCAAGAAACCACTGCCTGATAAAAAACAACTAACATACCGTGCAGCTGGTGGGAAAATGTAATTTTACAGTAACAACCCCAAAAACCAACTGATACCAATTGAAACCTGTGGTAGGAAATGGCAAGTCGGAGGCAGTGTAGCCTAGTGGAACGGGCACCATATTGGTACTCGAGACCTTGGTTCAGATCTTGGATCCATTTCTGTGAGATCTTGGGCCAGTCACCTCACCTCCCTGTGCATCAGTTTTCCCATCTGTAAAACAGAGATAATGATCTTTGTAAAGTGCTTTGGGATGTACAGCTGAAAAGCGTTACATAAGAGACAGGTATTATTACTGAGGGTATACAGCTGTTCAGGACATAGATCTTACTGGGGTAGAGCAGACTTTCATATGTGCAATACAGGGAGGCAATATAGGAGTAGAGCATGTGTTTATGTGGAGAATTTCCATGGAAAACTTTGATGAAATTGAAGACAAGTTATTTTGTCAACACTTTCAGTAGAAAATATTAACTTTTTATGGGAAACATCAAAAAGTTTTTCAGCAATTGTTGGACCAAAAATTAAAAAGAAAAAGAAAGAAAAGAAAAACCAACACTTAATTTTTCATTGGAAAGCATATGCTTTCCTTGAACATTTTGTTTCACACAAAAAAGTTTTGATGGAAAACTTTCAACCAGCCCCACACAGGAGATTTTAAAGTATAGGGATATTTTTCAAGAGTGAGGACACTGTGGAAAGACAGTAATAACTAAAAGTAGATCTGGTGCCTGAGTTGGGGTGTTCATCATGGAGCAAAAGTCCATGGCATTGTGTGACCCAGTCTGGAATTAAACTAAACCTGCAGAGGAGCGATTGCATTGAATCAGGAGATACTGATACAGTCTGGATGAGCAGTAGGGTGACTATAAAGAAATCATTATGCAAATTAGAGAACTTCATAGATCTAAAACCACTGGTTGATGGAAGCCACTATCCACAACTGAGGCTATTCTGTGAGAACTTTTCTCAGCCAGAATCTTTATAGTCTGATGTTGGGAATGAGTTCTGGCTTATAAAGCTGGTTAAATAATTATTTAAACTGCTGATCTTCACAAAGCCTTTGGACACTGCACGTAGCTGCACAATGGAGCTGGTTGAAAAATGCCAATTATTTTTGTAGTAAATATTTAAAAAACTATTTTAAAACTGCCAAAAAAATTTTTGGTTTCTCAGCCAAAAAAACCCTAAAATTTGAAAATGTTTCAGTTTCCAAAAACTATTGTTTGGTTTAATTTTTGTGTTTCTAGTTTTTTTGTTGAAAAAAAAAACCCCAGAATATTTTCACCCAGACAAAATAAAATTAAAAAAACAACAACAACTAAACAATTCATTTTGGTTGAAAAGCCACTTTTATTAAATGTGTTGACCTCCCCCCCCCAACCCCCCAAACAATGTGACCAGCTCTCCTTTCAGGTGAATTAACATAAGCCCAGTGTGACAGGGCATATAAACTCTGCACTAGAACTGAAGGGGTTAAAAAGCAACTCTGGGCTTGTTGACCCCACCCAGCCACACCTACAGAGCATGTCCAGATAGAGGTAGAGCTTTAAAGGAAGGCAGACAGATCAGAAGGGGTCTGACAAGTCAGGGAAAAGGACCTGGTCTGGAAGCACCTTCAGAGGGGTGCTGCAGAACCTTCTCTTGGAGAAGAGGAGACTACCTGCTGGGCCCAGACAGGCTGAAGGTACAGTTAGTAACTTTTCTATTACATGTTCACAATAGACTGCAAAACCTGGACAGTAAAGTATGTGGTAGGAAGCGACCCACAGAGGGCAGCGTTAAGATGCTCCTGGGTGCTGGATCTTTGTTAACCCTTAAAGGACCCTGGGCCAGAGCTGAATGGAGTGAGAAAACCCCGGCTCCCCTACCAATCTCCCTCCACATTAAGGAGGGCCTAACCCCCTAATCAGTAGGTGACACTTCAATGAGCACCAGCCATCATACCCAGCCCCAGAAGTGTTTTAGAGAAAATTCACTCAGACATTGTCTCACAAGTGCCTGCCACAAATGCCCCAATCAGCATGTCAACACTACTAGCAATCACTCTTAACAGTAGCTGATCTCCTTCTGGTAGCACTGGAGAAGTCCACTGTATGTCACCTGGCATCATTTGAATTGTTTGGAAAATGGAACCAAGAGTGAAAGTAGTGAAGAAACTATTCTAATCAATTGTACCCTCAAAAGTGGATCCTGTTTTCAACAATCCTAGCAGAAAATGATCAGACATAACAAAGACATAACAAAACAAAGCATACTGCGTTGATGCAGTCCTGGCGTAGTTTAAGGTAAGACAAAAACCCTGCTGCCAGTGAGAGGCCTGAGAAAATACTGGTCATACAGTGGGTTTGAGTCTCTTATTCATGTTGACTAGTTCATTCATTCCATGAGTAGTCCCAGTGGGTCCAGTATTACATGCTCAGGCTCAGTTGACTCTCCCTATACCCACGTAGGAGTCAAGATGGCAGAATCCGGCTTGGTGTGTTTAATAAAGCACCATTTTGTATAACTCTGCCTGCTTGTTTTATAACTTATTAATAGTGAAGTATTCACATCAAGAAACAACTTTCATCTCTGATTTGTTTCGTTCAATTACCGTAAACCAGCAGCAGCAAGAACAAATAATGGGATGAGAGAGTCACTTGTCAGACTTGAGCTTCTCCAAACATTCTGTGAGCAACTGATTATGCCCACACTCCCATCTGCAGTTTAAACATTCTTATGTCTTGTTCATTAGGAACAGTAGTATTGTTTATTTCCCAAGTGATGAACAATTAGTAGTGGATATAATTAATGTGTGACAATCTTCCTGCTTCTTATCACAGTTCCAACAAAGCTTCCAACTTTATGCTTCAATAGATTTTTGAAACTCCTGAAACTGACAGGCAAACAGTTTGTACAGGATGCAGGTTGTTAGTGCTAACAGGAAGGATTCATATTACTGTACTTAGCACAGCATGTTAATCCACTTCCATTTGGCTAGCAGCTGGCTGGGTTGATATTTATGCTGTTCTTAAAAAATAAAGTTGGGGGACAATATAAGAACTCTAGTCACAGATAAGAAACTTTTCTGTATTATTAGCTAACAAGGTCCCAACCATCTTTAATGGACCCTTTTTTTTCTTTTCATACAGGCAAAACACTTCAGTGTGACTGTACTGGCTGACTCCTATCATGTACAAAGTGGCAATATTTAGGGCAACTTGTTCTTTTCCAATCCACATTAAATGCCTGCACTGCAACTAAGGTAATTGTATTAGATTACAAGTTACTCAGGACTGAGACTGTGTCTTCTGTGTCATGTACAGCACCAATCACATTTTTGGCACTTAATAAATAGAAGAGAACAATAACTCAGTTTCCTTTCTTACATAACTGAGAGGAGAACATTGTTGTTGACATATATTGAATTGTTTTGATACAATCACTGATGCCATTTTTACTTGCATAATCTCATTCTCTTCTTTTAAACTAGAGCAGAAATGTTACTGATATTTTAGCAGGGCAGGTAACGTACCTCTGACACACAGTAAACATCTGCCACGTTGAAAGTTCCTGTTAAAGCCCATAGAAATATCTGACAATCTGCCTGATGCTGTATTCTGCACCGCATTGCCTTTCACTTTCATATATATCTCATCACTCATGCTGATCAGTAGACTCATTGTCTATTTCACTATAAATACTTTCATCTTTCAACCTCTCTAATTAAAAAAGTCACTCTCAAACACCTTCAGGGAGAAATAGCTCGATCTTCATGAATAAAAAGACTGAGTAAGAGAACGGTTTGGCCATGTTCAATATAAAAACTGCTAGGTTAGAAAAGTGTTAGTCATTTGGATTGCCAAAATAAATAAAACACTGATTTCTATCTTGGATTTTTTTCCTGGGGTGTTTTGTAACCAGCATCAGTGAGAGTGGGCTGAGGCTGAAGACTGCTTAGTTCGATCATATAAGAATTTTGGCACCAAATGCATTTTTCAGTTCAATGGGTTACAACTGGGAGTAACTCCAATAAAGTACAATTTTAATTAAAATAGATTCATGCTGTTATTATAACGTGGGCCACCACTTTGTAGGATATTGAGTAAGACGAGCTGGATTTGGCTCAGCGGAATTGCTCTGGACTGACCCTGTAACCGAGTACAGGATTTGTGTCTCTGTCCCCTTTGAACGACATGAGAAACCCACATACATTATGATGCATATGACATTCAAAATATTCATAGAATCTAAGGCCAAAAGGGACAGTTATCTTCTAGTCTGACCTCCTGTATACCACAGGCCATAGAACTTCCCCCAAATAATCCCAAGAGCGTATCTTTTAGAAAAAACATCCCATCTTGGTTTAAAAAAATGTATATCTGAGCACTACACAACAACTTAGCAGTATTGGTCCAGATTCTGCTGGTATTTCTCACACAGACAGTTCCACTGATTTCACTGGGACAGCTTAACGGCCAGAACCAGATCCTACCATAAGAAGTGTCATTGATTTCAGTGGGACAACTGCTGGTGTAAGATGCTGCTCACCATGAGTAAGGGCATCAAAATCTGACCTTAAGTGAATAAGTGAGCAAGGTTTGGCCAGTTCTCCTGGAAAATGATGGCAGCCCAGCTTTGACAGGTGTGAATCACGTTAATTATTTCAAAACACAAGGATTTTACAGACTATAATATAGATCTAACACTGGTGGTGGCACCTATAGCCACACAACAGTTTCAGCTGGACAGAAAAATGTAGGTGATGATGACAGGGCACAGGGGTAGTGAGGAGAGAAATGGGTACTGGGAGCAGGGATAGGAGAAAGACAGAGTTGGAGACTAAGCTGGGTTTTATGGGGATAGTGGTGGAGACATTTTGAGTCAGTGCCAAAAGGGACAGGATGAGGTAAGGGGCACTTCAGAGTTATCAGTTAAACCTACTTGAGTGATAAAAATACCATGAGCCCCTGGAGCCTTGTCTGCATGAGCAAAATTGGTGGGAATTTTTCTTTGTGAAAGCCTCCAGTGTAGACACAACCTAAGAGAACTTTGTTAGCCAGGCAAATAGTCAACACAACTACTTTAGGCTAATTATACATATTATGGTGTTGTGGCAGCTCTGCTGTAGTTAAGACTGCATTACAGAACTCGGCTTTACACATTTTTTATTACTTAAGAACTTGTGCATTCTTTCTACCTTCATACTGTGAAATTTCATCACAGTCACCTCAGCATGGTTGAGGCAAAATAACTTTCTCAAATTCATGGACTGTGTGTCAGTCCGATGTACTGATCTGTTGATATAGCTGATACAGGAGCATGTGCGGTCACTGTTAAGGTTTTGTGTGAGAGAGCAAGTTTGGTGACGTTGGAGTGTGTATTGCATTTGGTTACAAATTACTTTTGGATATCTGTTGGAGGTGAAAGCCTTATGGAGTGTGTTATCAAGAGTGTCAAATGCAATATAAAGCTGGAAAGCACTGCACAAGCCTTTCCTCTTCACTTCTTATTTCCACGCTTTTATGGTTTTGTGTGTGAGAAGTGTGTCCCACTACAACCTCAACTGTCATTAAATGTAGTTCTTATTTGCTAGCATAAAGAATACTTTGAACAGCCACTCCACTCATACCATGAGGCTTTTTAAAGTTTTGTAGCTGAAATTAAGTAAGGCGAGATAAGAATGTTGCCCCTGATTGATACAAAATTTGCAATTTTATTTTAGTTTGTTTTCTAAGGATTCAAGAATCCATGATATCAAGAATAAGCTCTTAAATTCATTTAATGCGCAAAAAATAATTTATGCATCTCAGAATTCATAATAATGTTGAAAACATTGTAATAAACTAATGATATAAAATACCACAAATACAGTAACTATTCCTGCACACCAGGTCAGTTTTCACAGCTTCAGTTATAAGGCCAAAAGGGACCCTTGTGATAATCTAGTTTCCAGTGTTGGGGAATCCAACACAGCCCTTGGTAAGTTGTTCCAATGGTTCATTACCCTCACTGTTAAAAATTGGCATCTTATTTCAAGTCTGATTTGTCTAACTTCAGTTTCCAGCTATTGGATCTGGTTATACCTTTGTCTGAAGAGTCCTCTGCCACAGATCTGCTTGAATGCTCCCTGTCCTGGGCACTAACCAGACTGTGAAAGAACCACTGGCTGCCATTTTATTTAAGTTTCTGAAGTCTGAATTGAATACAGGCACTGCCCCTGGTTTGGGGTCCCATGCCCCAAGACCCCTACTGAGTGCGCAGATCCTCCATCTAATCACCCTCTTCTGAGAGCTAAGACATCACAGTCCAACTTCCCCTCCCCTGTTACCAGTACTGATCCCTCAGACTCCACTGTAGCTTAAACACACCCTCTCCCAGAACTCCAGTTGTGTGGGGTTCTGGGTCCAAAGGTTAACTCTTCAAGGGCAGGTGGCAGTTGTAACACACAACAAATACAGACTTTGCACAGGATTCTAAACCACCATTGCTCTTAATCAAAGGAGAAATACACAGATCTATACAAAAATAATTAGCCCTACATGAATTTCTTGGTCTCTGTTTCCTCACCACTCTAGAGCATGCTTTGGTCTGGGGTCAGAGTCCTCTACTGCAGTGTCTGGCTTGTCTTTTCAATCACAGAGCCTCTCTTTTTCCAGGTCAGCTTGCTTTGGCCTTGATTGATCCTGCAATTAAACCAAAGTCCCTTGTTATGAAAGTGTGCCCATCTCTTCCCCTTCCCTGCCCAAAACTTGCCGTGCAACTCTGTGAGTCCGTCGAGTCCCACCACCAAGAGCTGGTTCTTTTGGTCTGCTGCTGATAATCGTCCACTATACAAACCCCAGCACCCTACAGGCAAGCTGGAGGAAGTGGCTTCTCCCAGCACCTATTGAGTGGTCAGAGTGTAGTTGTTGACTACTCTCCATTGAATCTACTCTGGGAGAGACATGCATATAGCCTTGTCAGCCAGGGTGGATACACATAGACATAGAAGCATTCCATGGTACAACAATTTTCATAAAGAATTCATTCTTTGTACAGATTACACAAATCAGCACACCCTCAATTGTCAAATTTCTATTCCCTATGTAGGGAACTTATATTTCTGTAGTGTGGTGCTTTTATTTAATTTAAACATCTGAACTCTGCATTAGCAGCACTATTTCTAAACTGTTTTGATATGGTCACACGTGTACAGTCTGTATTAGTTGTGAATGTCTGATTCATTTGTTGCCTTCAAACAGAAGCCCTAGCAAGGTCTTGGAAGTCTGACTTCTTTTTGTTGTTGAATCAGTCAGTCAATTCCTTAAATATTGCTCTTTCTCCTATTAAAATAAGCATAGAATTAACACAGCTGAGAAAACAATTTTGAATGAAGAAAGGTAAATCTTGCTAGTTTTCTTGATCCAAAGCAAATATTTGAGTGCTACAGTTCAATATTTCTCAGGTTATACGAGATTTTGAATTAGAGTAGTCTCTCTGAGGCCAGAAAGTTTCATTAGACTTGTTTGAGTTCCCTGGGTAATATAATTTCATTTCGTGTCAAATGTAATAACACATGTTGCTAAAATAATTAAGATAAGGTTATAACAAAAATTACATTGTGCTTACAGGCAGTCTGAAAAACAATAAATAACAAACAGTAGGTTGCTTAGCTGGCTTTTAGGTGATATTTCTATCCAAGACTAGTTTGACATGCAGGTAATGGTTTTGGAATGCATTCCATATTTGTAACTACTTGCACTATTGGAGTGGATCCACTGAGATCAGAAGGCCATGTAGCCTTTAGATATAGATATTTGCTAGGTAAGGCACAGGTATAAGTTAAAGCAGTAATGCAATGAGCCTACAAACCTCAAGACCTGTAAGATACTAGCTAAACTAGGTTAATTAAGGCATAATGCTCCCAAGCCTTATCAGAAGTAGCTAACTAAGAGTAACCCTAGATCATAACTAAACTGCTGATAGATAACCACAAGATGCTAATTTATACCAGCTTGGGGTATTTTAATTTAGGGATATCCCAGATATCTGACCACAAGCATGCCATGGCAACTAATTGACATATATGCTAATAAGCTTGAGGGGAAAGGATTAATAACCTATGGGAGAAAGGCATCCCAACATTAGTGGGTGAAGAACTACAAATATGGTAAATGGGCTGAACCCCCTACTGAATATGTGCTAGGCATAGTGGTGTCAGTATAACACATGATAAAAGCTGTATCCTGGCCTGTGTGCCTTAGAAGATGCCAGGATGATGACCAGTGGTGATGGTGATGATGATGAGAAAGGAGATGATGATGAGGAAGATAATGACTAACATTTTAGGTTGTTTTGCAAGGGATGGTATGAGTATATGGATATTCACATATACATTCTGTATTATCTCCATCTACCTTGCTGGTTTAGAGTGTTTGTGACTGTATTAAAAAAAACTAATATAAATATAATGTATGATTTCCTAAGTGTGTGAGGTTTTTTGTTTTTGTTTTTGTTTTATAATGGAGATATCCTATCTCCTAGAACTGGAAGGGACCTTGAAAGGTCATTGAGTCCAGCCCCCTGCCTTCACTAGCAGGACCAAGTACTGATTTTGCCCCAGATCCCTAAGTGGCCCCCTCAAGGATAGGGCTCACAACCCTGGATTTAGCAGGCCAATGCTCAAACCACTGAGCTATCCCCCCCCCGCACATTGGGGTTCCCAACTGAATAGTAATTTTAATAATACTAGGCCTCATCTTGGGACAAGAACCTCAAAGTGTTAACGGGGAATTCTTAAACAGTCAATATAATTCATATACAATCAACTGATCAGGCAACATCAACTGCCAGTGTTTCATAGGTCCATTCCTTGGGCACAGGTGCTGATTACTCTGGCCCTGATCTAGAAAAGCATTTAAACTCACATTTAACTTTAAGCATGCAAGTAATGAAAATCATGATTGGTTTTCAATAGGAATTGAGTGCCGCTTTGAAAACCCTAGCTTTAGGATCATTGGTTCAGTAGTAATTGCTAAACAGTGCTTCATTTCACCCGAGGCAATTTCATCTAACCAAACATGCCTTTCAATATAAATTGGGCACTGAACTCCCCTAGATACCTTTGAACATCCTGGCCTACTGTAACCTTTTGTGATTATTAGAGAAAATGGCAGCTTAAAGACCTGATTCTGCCTGATCCAACTGCCACTACAATCAGTGGGATACCTAGTCTCTTCAATGAGATTTGGATCGTGGCCTTGTGTAGACCTTTGCTCTTGTGTGAAGTCTAGTTAACTGTAATGCCCCAGTCCTGTATCAGGACCATGTCACATGAGTGCCAGGGCTCATGCTAACAGATACTGATGTAGGACTGAAACTTTAGGGTACGTCTACACTACCCACCGGATAGGCGGGTAGTGATCGATCTATCGGGGATCGATTTATTGCCGTCTCATCTAGACGCAATAAATCGATCCCCGAATGTGCTCCCCGTCGACTCCGGAACTCCATTGCTGTGAGAGGCGGAAGTGGAGTTGACGGGAGCGGCAGCCGTCGATTCTGCACCGCGAGGACCCAAAGTAAGTCAATCTAAGTTGATCTAAGATACGTCGACTTCAGCTACACTTTTCTCGTAGCTGAAGTTGTGTACCTTAGATCGATCCCCTCCTCCCCCCAGTGTAGACCAGGCCTTAGATTATCAAACTGAGTGAATTTGGCGGTTGGGAAAGAATTTCCCCCCTCAAGTCAGATTGGCAAAGACTCCAGGGGATTTTCACCTTCCTCTGCAGCATGGAGAATGGGTCACTTGCAGATTTAAAGTAGTGTAAATGGTGGAGTCTCTATAGCTTGAAGTGTTTAAATCATGATTTGAGGACTTCAGTAACTCAGTCAGAGATTAGGGATCTATTACAGGAGTGGGTGGGTGAGGTTTTGTGGCCTGCAATGTGCAGGTCAGAGTAAATGATTATGATGGTCCCTTCTGACCTTAAAGTCTAGGAGTCTTTAAAAAGCCCTCTGCTTATTTTTCAACCATGAACATGTAGAAATGTAGATGAGTAACTAAAATATTAATTTTGTCTTCTTGATTTACCAGGAAGAATTCCATACAGAAGGAAAAAAAGCTGTTTTGACCCCAAAATATTTAATGCTTTAGTTGCAAAGAACAGATCTCTCTTAACGAAATAGCCCTTTCAGGTTTTCCACTGCTGCTCCCAGCTCTTCATCCTCCATGTTGCAGAGTGTCTTGATTGCTTAATTACAAAGTGCCTCAGTCATTAAAATTATTATTGGGCAAAAATGATTTTCTGAGTTAGAGAAAAATATGAACAAAACAAGCCCATTTCAGAAATTAAGGGCAGTTATTCAGAGGCAGTTGCTACAGCAACATCACTTGTTCACAAAAAGACAACTGATAAATAAATAAAAAATACAGTACTTGATGTTGTTTTTTGGGGGGCTCTCAGCTCTGCTACAATCCCTTTGTTTCATTTAGCTTGAGAGTTCCCCCTCTGACACACTGTACCTCAAAGTAGCACCCTGTAACCCCCACATTCATCATTGGTATGTGGGTGTGATATTTCATATGGCACATGCCTTGCAAGGTATCATATGAAAGTTCATGATCTGCTGAAACTCAGTGTTCTGTCAAGAAATGTGTATCATCATTGTATATGGAATTATGTCATTCTGCTATATGGTTGATATTGAATATGTTGTATGTCTGGGAGACGTCCACGGCTAGCTCTGTAGTGGCAACAAAGAAAGTGACACACACCCAAACGGGCGTTAAGCAACCATCATGAGCTATTGACCAGCAGGGAAATTGTAAACAAGAGATTTACAATTCTGTAAGAGACGGTTCCGCAAGCATCACACAATGAGGATTGCTTAACTCTGTGACTCAGCAAGGCCCACCGAGACATGTCTGGACCAGTATCTTCCCTGGGACATGAATTGAGAGTATAAAATAAGGGACAGTGGCATCGAGACTTCTCCTCTTCTCCCCCACCTATGCTGGAGGCAACAAGAACACTGGGAAAACAAAGACTTTGAACTGAGGAGACTGGTCCCAGGCTGAGAAAGAAATTCAGCCTGTGTATTAAGAAGTGTAACCTACCTGCAACATCCAGTGGGGTGAGAAAAGCTGTTTGATTCAAATCTTGCTTAGTCTGAACGTTTAGGTTTTATAATGCTTGTTTACTTTTAATTTTCGTAGTTAACTATCGCTGAGCTTTATGCCTACCACATAATCACTTAAAATCGATCTTTCTGTAGTTAATACATTTATTTTAATGTTTTATCCTTACCAGTGAGTTTGTCTCAAGTGCTTGGGGAATCAGCTGAGATTACAAAGGCTGGTCCATGTCCACTATCCTTTGATGAAGCGGCGAACTAATGAATGAGTTTGCATTGTTCAAGAGAAGGTCTTGAGCGGTGTAAGAGGGTACATTTCTGGGATGCAAAGCTGGGGGTTGGGGGGATTTGCTGGTGTCTTCCCCTGTATAGTTCATGAGTGGCCTGGAGAGCATTCATGCAACTGCGGTTGGTGTATCTTTGCATGCTCGTCACCAAGTGATCACAGCACCTGGAGGGATTTGCTGCTTGTCACTAGCAAAGCATCATGAGAGACAGCCCAGGGTGGAGAGTTAAGGGGCCACAGTGGTCCTACAGTTCCAGTTTGTATCCCAGGGATCCTGTCACAGCCCCCCCTCCCACAGTAGGGGAGTCCTCTGTTGTAGATAGTTCTACCTTTATGCTTCACAACTCCTTGCACTTCCCACTCCCTTCTTCCCCAGCACACGGAGATACATTTTTGCTAGCCTGTGAAAAGCAAGTGCATCTCAATTACTTTTCACTTGATTAGTTTATATACCACAAAATGCTCCAGTCTCTTCTCACCCTTTGGATAAGCAACTTCCTTATTTTTTGTACTCTTTTATAAATAAAAAAAGGTTGGAAAACAATGTAAAGGAAACTGTATCCACTGGGATGTTTCTAAAGGTAATGCTGAACAGTGTGTAGATATTAGTGCTAAAGGTGCATCTGACATTCTGGAGTCTCAAAGCTCTCATCTGGGAAACATGGGCATATATGTACCTTTGTGTAGCATGGGTATTTCATTTAAGATGCCAAAATGACTTTACAGGTTTATGGAACCCGCAATCAATATAGATTGTCCCAATTTTGCATATATTCTTGAATGCTAAAACCCTATTAAATTTGTAAAATAGTTCTTGTGCAGAATGTGGCATGCTCTGTACAGCACACATGATGATGTGATATCAAATTATATAAACATTCAGTAGAGATGATCCATATAACACACTTGTGAGCAACACGACCATCCCAAACTCATGCCAAGAAATCTTTTATATTGGTGGCTCCAGAACTGTGGTCATGGTCCACCAGTTATCTGCAGAGCACTCCCTGGTGGCTTGTGGAGAGGGGGAGGGCACATGGGGCTGGCTCTCTTTGTTTCCATCTGCTAAGTCTCATTAAAAGAAGTTTTAAATACATTCAGTACTTTCCTAGCATTAGTTTTGCAAGTAAGCAATTGTTGTAGTTGCCACAGGGATGTTATTCAATCACCATTAGGAGGCTATGTGGTCACTGCAGTTATGAAAAGACATTTTTTCTATTAAGCTATGGTCCATACTATAAAAAAGCTAGTGAACCTCCACCATATTCCACCATAAAATAGTGTACACTTATAGTGTGAAATCTAGGCCCCATTGAAGTCAGTGGAGCAAGGCTTTCAAGCTGCTTAGTGGATTTACATCTTAGCTGGCTGCTGTAAATCAGCAATTCCACCAAAAGCAACAAAGCATAACTCATTTTTTAAATTAATCAGTGACTGATCACTGCGCCATTTTAAAATGTAATTTTAGTTAAATTAAATTTCCAGTTATCTCAACTTATTTATTCAATACAATAAAAAACTGGGCAAACAGATCCACATTTGGGTCTTGTCCTGTATGAAAGCTAATCCCACAGAAGTCAAGAGCCAGTAATTTAATCAATCAAATTGGTGAAGAAACTGGCTGTAAGTATTAAATCCTTGTTGTGTGTATCATCATTTTCATCGCAGTTTGCCTTCCAAAAACTAAGTAAGGTACATATTTCCATCAGTCCAAATCATGTTTAATCACATATAAACATGGGGAGTAAATCAGCATCATCTAACTCCATACTGGGTGTAATTTTTAAATATCAATATCAAAACCTCTGTCTTCTAGCTAAATTGATGTAACAGAAAATCTTTTTATCCCATTAATAGTGTAGCTTGACACATAACTACATATGTTAAAAGTTCCATCCAATGATTCTCAAATATTTTTGTCTTTGTAATGTTTAATAAGACATTATTTGCCATTCCACACATGATGGCTTGAATTCCATAACGTTAAGTGACTTATCAAAAGCTTGATAGGCAAAGAAAATAAAGAGCTGTTATTGTCTCTGTTGCCCTGGTAATATTGGCCCATATTCTTGCCCCTACTCTTCTGGCACAAAACAGGAGGAATGCTGGTTTAACAGGATACATGGGTACTTCTCTTGTGCAAGGAAATGCCTGAATGGCATACAGCCAATGCAGCAACTCTATGCCAGCCATCCTCTTGGCTTCCAGCACAGGGGCCATTCCTGGGGGAAAGTGGATATGACTCTGCAGTTTAGCTATTTCCAGCTGCCAGAACATTTCTTGGGGTCATGGCAAATTGACGTAAGTTAGAGCAACTTTTGATCTGCTCTGATTTATGTCAGGGACCAGGCTGGTGCCTGGTTAGCTCCACTAATCTAGGGCTACAAAAGGTGACTTAAAGGTGACTTAACTGTGATTATGTCAGCTTTGAGGCTGACAGCACTACCTAGAGCAGTTCTTGTTCTCCCTGTGTTCAAGATATGAATGATCTGGCCCCTGTGCAGGGGCCAAGTGTGCCTTCTCTTCTTCCTAATTGCCTTCCAATACACTGTTAGACACAAAATGATGCAACAAGTGCAGTGGATCTGGCATATTTGGATTTCACTAAGCTAGTTACTATAGTTCTATATAATAAATCTAGTGGAAATAACAAATAATAATAAATCATAGAAAAATATAACTCACAGAGGTGAATCTTAGTCCTTGTCTGCTGTGATCGTCATAGAGATAAAATCATAGTGCTAACACTTACCATGTTATTTCTGCAGAGATTTGTAACATTTTTACTGTTTTAAACCCTTCCTTCCCTGCTGCTTGCAGTCTCAAGATGGGCTTGTAATTTTTTTTAACCAGTTGCTGATTGGTATTGAGCAGTTTAAGCCTTGCAACTGTTGAGTGTTACATGATCATGTTCGTTGAATATTAAAACATGTCCTTATTTGTAGGCATATTACTAAAATGTTTATGAAATGCAATTTAGTTGTTACTATTACAAACTTGGACAAATTACAAAGTAACCTGGAATATGTCTATTAGAAAACCTATGTTCTAGCATTATTAATACAATGTACAATGCTGTGAATTTTAAAGCATATTTTTCTGCAGTACACAAAATTACCATTAACTGATTTCTGATATTAATCTTAGTTTATGAGAGAAGTGCCCATAATATGATCCATTCTTTATTTTGAACAGTTTCAAATTATGTAACATGGGTCAGTTTCTTTTCTATGGTTTCTTTTGTATTTCAGTAAATGAAATAAAGTAATTTCTCCTGGGCTTTATAATTAAATAAACTATGAGTCTCCGAAATAGAAAATTATCAGATGTTCAGTGCACTCTGCTCTGTCTCTAGAATTATTACGTAATGGTACCCAGACGATTCTGCTTATTATTTTCTACTAGTAAACTTTATTATGTATGCAGTTCCACTGCAATTACCTGGGACATTTATTAACTCTCCGTGGAAAGATAAAAATGTCTATTAAGCCATGGGTCCCCAACACTGCTAATGATAACTCCAGTGTAATGCTTGTTTAAGTTCACATTAGTTCACATGTGTTCATGGAAGACTATGAGTAGTGTCTGAAAACTAACATTTCTGGCAACTGTTCTGTGTGAAAAATCCCCCCCACCTCTATTTACATAGAGTGGAGCTCATTTTTATATATTTAAAAAGGAACTATTTTTAATATCTGTGTATCAAATGAAAATGTTGGTACACTGAATGTAGAATAATATTTGAGTTCTCCTAGATGAGAAAGCGATGTTAAAGGATCAATAGGTAACTATAAAATATACTTTAAGAATAATCTTTGTGACGGGTTGGATCACAGAAACACCCTTGGGAGCTGCCACCTGATGTACCAAGACTATCCCTGCTCCTGTTTTCCCTGCAGGACTCCAGCACCCTGTCTTGCTGAGCCAGACACTTCCATCTGCTCCAACACAGACCCAGGGTCTGAATCACTTGTCCCAAAGCTGCAAGTTTACCTGAAAACAGCTCACAGAAGTGTGCTTGTCTTTGGCACTCAGATGCCCAACTCCCAATGGGGTCTAAACCCAAATAAATCCGTTTTACCCTGTATAAAGCTTATGCAGGGCAAACTCATAAATTGTTCGCCTTCTATAACACTGATAGAGAGATATGCAGAGTTGTTTGCTCCCCCAGGTATTAATGCATACTCTGAGTTAATTAATAAGAGAAAAAAGTGATTTTATTAAATACAGAAAATAGGATTTAAGTGGTTCCAAGTAGTAACCACTACTAGAACAAAGTAAGTCACCAAGCAAAATAAAATAAAATGCGCAAATCCATGTCTAATCAAACTAAATACAGATAAGTTCCTCACCAGTTCCAGAATGCTCCCTTTTACAGGCTAATCTCCTTTTAGCCTGAGTCCAGCAATCACTCACACCCCCTGTAGTTACTGTCGTTTGTTCCAGTTCCCTTCAAGTCAGCTGAAGACAAAATGGAGGGGTCTCCCACGGGTTTAAATAGACTCTCTCTTGTGGGTGGAGATCCCCCTCCTCACTCCTATCCAAAGTCCAGCTCCAAGATGGAGTTTTGGAGTCACCTGGGCAAGTCACATGTCCCTGCATGACTCAGTCTTTATAGGCCGAAGCCATTGTCCACATGGTATCTTGCATGTCTCCAGGAAGACTTTTTATGTGGATTGGAGTATTCCAAGATGCATTGTTCCCCAAGTGTTTCCTGATCAGGTACTTAACCTGGCGAATTCCTTCCTAAAGAAGCTGACCAAATGCCTCACAAAGCTTACTTAAAAACCAAGCAAGCATACCGCCCATATTCTTAACCTCAAGTAGAAAATGATATATATGTACAAATAGGATGAATAGATATAGTAGACCATAACCTTTATAGCTCAGTGGTTTGAGCATTGGCCTGCTAAACCCAGGGTTGTGATTACATGGCACAGGCAGCACAAAACATATTCCAGTTATGTCATACATGCATTTATAAGCACCCCCTCCCCATAAAGCCTTATGGGGTACGCTGTCACAATCTTCTTTCAGTGTTTAAGAATTTTTTTAAATATAGTGTTATTTGGTAAACAACCCTGATCTTGCCTTCATTGAAATCAATGGCAAAATTCCCACGGACTTAAATAGAAGCAGAATCAAGCCTCAGGTTTGTATATAGCATATCCAGAGAGAAAAAGAGAGGTGGACTTTTGAGTTATTATTTTGACTGTAACCAGCATTATGTAAACTACTGTGGCTGTGTTTAGAGACTAGTAGGAGTTCTTTTTGGATGCTGAATTAACTCTTTTCAAATGTGAATTCTGTATCACCCACTTCAGATATTCTCGCTCTATACTAGAGTTGGTGGAAAAAATTTCCACCTAGCCAAAGAGTCTAAAGCTCATGAGGCTAAAGCACTAGATAGCTCAATTTAGGTACTGCCCTGAATTGGGGCTGTTTTTGAGATACTGGACCACAGGGGACCTTTCCTGAGCAACATGCTGTGCAAAAGGAGTGCACAGGAGAGGCACTCACTATTGCAGCATGGGGAAAGAAGACCTGGCCTTCCCTCTTCTCTGCCCCGTTTGGGATGGTTGTGCCCAGTGGGGACACACAGAGGGAGCAGACACTGAACGTTCCTGACTACAAACTGAGATTGTCCCTTGAAGGTCCATAGACAATCCGGCCTATAACTCTTATAGGCTCAAAGGAAATCCCTTTCTTTAAGGAATGTAATACTAGATTACAGGATCCAGGTGTATGGAAGTCACCCTGTGTTTGGTGTTCATCAGCCCAGAACATTCTAAACATTAGAAGAAGCTCTAGTGGTCACCAGGCATTCAGCATCTGGCCAATCAGGCTGGATGATTTAGGGTTTACTAGAGTCACCAGGGTTGACATTAATACTCTATTTTATTTTCTTGGGCATTTTTTCTGCCTACATTTTCGATGCTTCTCAAAAAACAATCAAGTAATTGGTCATCAGGCATAAGGGTAAATTTAAAAAACTAAGATAATGAATTGCGTGGTATTTCATTAAACTGGGTTACATTAAATCCATGTGTTAATGAAATGAAACTGTTTTAAATTTGTCTACGAGTGCTAAATAGTTTTCAGGTATGGTGTTAAAATCAAATTTGAATTTGAGCAGGTAATTGACTGCTACAGACAAGGGCGGTGCAACCACTAGGGGAACTAGGCAGTGGCCTAGGGCGGCAAGTGGTTGGGGGTGCCCAGGGCCGTCCTCAGGCATAGGCAGGGCACCTGAAAATTTGGGGCACCACTGGGTCTTAGTGTCCACCCCACTGGTTTTCCTATCCCTGTTCTGACCCTTCCTGCAGGCTCTGAGTCTTCCTGGGAAGGGGATCTAGTAGTTAAAAGAGAAACAGTCTCCAGCCTGCCAGACCTGTTAGCACAACACTGAAACTATATATGCATCCGAAGAAGTGGGCTGTAGTCCACGAAAGCTTATGCTCTAATAAATTTGTTAGTCTCTAAGGTGCCACAAGTACTCCTGTTCTTCTTTTTGCGGATACAGACTAACACGGCTGTTACTCTGAACACTGAAACTGTTAAAGAGCCATTCAAGGGGTAATGAATTTTAACAGGCATTTGCCAATCCCCAGGTATCTACTGTCAGTTTCTGAATGTACTGACAAAAACAGTTGTGCATGACTGTAATATTTACTCAGAACATGTCAGTCTACAGGACCTTAGTTTAAAATTTGCTTTAAAAATATTTCATTAGTGAGTTGGTGAAGATTATAAAATCACATCTCTAAAAAATCCTTGCATAGATTTTTAGATGCACAATCATCTTTAGCCTTAAATGCTTGGATCTTCAGACATATGGTTCTTTAAATAAATTCTTCAAAAGACCACCCTTATCTAAAATACACATTTCAATTACTATAGTAAAAAAACTTACTTCCAAAGTCTTCCTGTCCTTTCTGTCCATCCATTTCTCTCGGGGAGCACCTGCAGACTGCAGCAGATGCATGCGGGGAGAGGCCCCCGTGTGACCCCCAGTTCCCCCCTCGCCATGCTCGGGCTCTGTGGCTCCCGGGCATGTGAGCCACTGCCAGGGCATGGGGCCCTGAGACTGCTCCGGGAGGGGGAGGGGCGGCGGTGGCTCACACTCCCGGGAGCCGGGGGCGGGGGTTGCACAGGGGCCTCTGCCCACATGCATCTGCTCCAAGAGCCCCCAGAAGGCAGTTCCTCCCTGCCGAGCTGCTGCAGCGGCCCAAGCCCGGCAAAGCTAGTGAGTGGACTCGGGGCGGGGGCCACCGGGGTGGGGTGGGGAGGGCTCACGGGGGGGCTGTTCACCCTCCAGGGGAGTTCAGGGGGCGGAGAGGGGGGGACCTGGTTTGGAGCTGGCCCCTGGGGTCTATAAAGGCTCGTTGGGATTTGCCCCTCAATGATCCGATGTTACGGGGACGGGGGGGGGGGGGAAAGGGCAAGGTGGAAGTTTCGCCTAGGGCGCAAAATATCCTTGCACCGGCCCTGGCTACAGAGCTATTGATGCTTAGGTATCAAAATGAATGTGTGTTACCTTTCCTTGCAACTGCATATTTCACTTTTGAAGCTGTCATGGAATGCTCAGGACCTGACTGTTTCTCCCTGGACAGAGCAATATATTTTCATGTGAATGTTTTTTGTTTATGCAAAAAAATTAGATTGACAGGACTAGGGTCTGAAACCATTTGTTTATAGATGGACAAGTAGAGAGTGGGCATTGGCTATTCAGCTTCCCATGCTGTAGGCCTCAACCAAGTTGTAGAAAGACCATTTCTAGGGGAGAGAGGTTAGTTCAGCCTCCATGCCCATTCAGTCCTTGCTCTCTGTTAAAAGTGCCAACCAGAGGGTTGGTACCAACTGTCTCAATAGTTTTTAAGATATGGTAATCTTTCCTCTGGTAAATGTACTCAGGCTAGAGTCTCTAGATAGCCCACTGAACAGCCAGGGCCGGCTCTGGCTTTTTTGCTGCCCCAGGCAAAAAAGCCTCCGGCCGCCCCCCCCCCCCCCCCCCCCAGCGCGGCGGGGGGGGGCGGCCGGGGCCCCGGGGGGGGTAGGTGGCGAGCCCCGGCCGGGGCTCCGCTCTCCCCGGCGGCCAGAGCACCGGGGGGAGGGCAGCGAGTCCTGGTCGGGGCTCCGCTCTCCCCGGCGGCGACTCCCAGTCGGGGCTCCGCTGTCCCCGGAGGCCAGAGCGCTGGGGGGAAGGCGTAGAGCCCGCTGCGGCTCCGCTCTCCCCGGTGGCCAGAGCGCTGGGGGGAGGGCGGCGAGCCCCGGCCATGGCCCTGCTCTCCCTGGCGGCCGGAGCCGGAGCACCGCGCTGCCCCCCTCCAGGTGCCGCCCCAAGCACAAGCTTGGTGGGCTGGTGCCTGGAGCCGGCCCTGTGAACAGCCATCAGATGGCAAAATGTTTTGGTCTGTAACAGACCTGGGCTACCCAAGAGAAGTGTTCTGTTACCATTACTCTCAACCATTCAACCCCACTGCAGTGTATATAGTACGTATTTTGGAAGATGGAAATCCTGCCTCAAAAAAGTGATTTGGTAAGAATGACAACCATGTAATTTACACATTTTGTTTTGCATTTTCACAGTTTATCATGCTGAATTTCAAAACATCCAACTACATTCCTCTGTGCAGGGTCTGTCACTGACGGTAGACAGACACTTTGAAACTGTTTGTTTGAAACTAAATATTTATGCTATTTTATAACAGATAGGAAGATATTTAAACAATATAATCATTCTAAAAGATGTTTAGTCCTTCAGTAAATTTAGAAGGAAGCAATAATTAATGTTGCTTTAAAGTTAGAACCATGTTGTCAGCTGGTTAGTCTCTGATCAGGTAGCTCGAACTAAAGCATCTAAAACCAACAAAAAATGTTGTTAATAATCTTGTCACTGTGATTTTTTTCAAACATAAATTTAGGGCTTGTGAAAGGTGCTGGATTGTTGGAGCTGTTTACACGAACCACTGCAAACTCATTTACCTTTGCCCTGGAAAGACCACCTTGTTGGTGAAAGGGCAATACGTTTTCTGTGACCAGTCTTCGTTGAGACTATTATGGATGCCAATCGTGAGGTTTATTTTTGTGATGTGGAAACCTGGTTTCTAGGAACTTGACTGTGGCCACCAACTCTTATCATGAGGTGACTTCTGATTATCCTTTTTAACATCGAATTCATAGTAAAATTCATGGTTATGATATATTTTGTTTTAAAACGGAGTTTGTTAGCAGTGTGAAAGCTAGCTGAGATCTTTTGTGTTTACTCAATCACTTACATTTATATCAGCACCTCTCAAAGAAATCATCCCACAGTGCTTTGAAAAACAGTTACGAGGACACAAAATTAAGTAGGAATGACTAGAAATGTGATTTAAACAATGCAACAGATCTAATTCAGCATAGCAAAGAATTTTAAAGGTAATGGGCATAACAATGAACAATGAATTGGTCTTGAGACTTGGACTATACCCAGCATATCATAAGGGATTCAATGTACACTAAAGAATATGAGGAAATAATTGCCTAACCTGGTGATTATGTGAACCAGGCAGAGGAAAAAAACAGCTAGTAAAGGAGAAATAGAGCTCAGGAACAGGTTTGCTGAGTTGGAGAATGAAGACGGGGTGCAGCAGGCACTAACAGAAGGTGGGAGAGCAAGGAAGAAAAGAAAAGCGGCTAGTCCTACAAGAAAAGGAGAAGAGTCAATGGGTATAGCCAGAGTTTGAAGCCACAGGATGACAGAGGGTGACTTGCAGAAGATTGCAAGTGAGAACAAAAGCCAAGAGGACTTGCAGCCAGAAAGAACAGAAGGGGGAAGGCTGGAGAATCATACCAACACCAGAAAGAGGCATGTCTACGTGACTGGGGACTCCCTACTGAGAACGGACAGGCCTGTCACCAGAGATGATCCCAAGAACAGAAGATGTGTTCTGTCTGCCAGGAGCTAAGATATGGCATGTGGACCTGAGGCTGAAGAGGTTTCTAATGGGAGCAGGAAAGAATCCACTGATTATCCTTCAGTGAGAATCAGTGATACTGAGAATCATGATTCAGTGGGAATGAATGAATGATATTGCTAGATTCTCATTGGAACGCATCAAGGGAGACTATGCCAGGCTGGGGAAGCCGCTTAAGGAAATGGAGGATCAGGTGATCTTCAATGGGATTCAACTGTTCTGGAGGAGGAGAGCGAAGGCGAAACAAGATGATAATGAACAACAGATGGCTCAGGCAGTGGTGCTACAAGGAGGGAATTGGAATGTTTGACCAGTGGGAGGCATTCACGGAAAGAGGACTGTTCTTATGGGATGGATTCCACCTGAATAGGTAGGGAAATAGACTCCTGGGGATGGAGGTTGGCACAATTGAATAAAAGAGCTTTAAACTAGGAATTCATGGGAGACAGTTGAGAGGTGCCCATGTAATTTCCACGCCTGATTCTAACATTGAGCAGGATGAAAATCAAGTAAGAGAGGATACAGCAATGGAGAAAGAAGCAACAAGGAGTGGAAGACGGGAAGGATCAGCAAGGAAAGGTACCTCTTGGAGGTCAGATAGTATAGGGAATAAGTGAGAACTGCCAAAAGCCAAGCAGAGTTGGACCTTGCAAAGCACATTAAAACCAATAGTAAACGCCATATAAAGAAAAAGAAAACAAGGAAAGAAGAAATGGGTCTGAGGATGGGGTGGAGATTAAAGATAATCTACGCATGGCCCAATACTTAAACAAATACTTTGCCTCAGTTTTTATAAGGGTAATGAGGAACTCTGGGGTAGTGGCAGCGTGGCCAATGGAAACGAGGATATGAAAGCAGAAATTACCATATCCACGGTGGAAGTCAAAATCAAACATCTTAATGGGGCCAAATTGGGGGGCCCAGATAATCTCCATCCAAGAATATTAAAGGAACTGGCACATGAAATTGCAAGCCAATAGCAAGGATTTTTAATGAATCCATAAACTCAGAGGTTGCACCCTATGACTGAAAATTGCTAATATAGTACCTATTTTTTAGAAAAGAAAGTGTTCCAGAAAATTTCAGGCCCATTAGTTTGATCTCAATTGTACGCAAGGTCTTGAAACAAATTTTGAAAGAGAAAGTAGTTAAGGACATAGAGGTAAACGGTAATTGGGATAAAATACAACCTGGTTTTACAAGTGGTAGATCATGCCAGACCAACTTGATCTATTTCTTTGAGAAGATGATTTCTTAGAGAAAGGAAATGCAGTAGATCTAATCTAAATGGATTTAAGTAAGGCATTTGATACAGTTTCACATGGGAAATTCTTAGTTAAATTGGAGAAGATGTGGGTTAATATGAGAATTGAAAGGTGGATAAGGTGTTCAAGGGGAAACTACAGTGGATCAAACTGAAAGGTGAACTATCAAGCTGGTTACTAGTGAAGTTCCTCAGGGATCTGTCTTGGGACCAATATTGTTTAACATTTTAATTCATGACTTTGGCACAAAAAGTGTGCTAATAAAATTTGCAGATGACACAAAATTGGGAGGTATTGCCAATACGGAAGAGGACCAGATTATCATACAAAAAGATCTGGAGAATCTCTAAAACTGTTGTAATAGAAATGGGATGAAATTGAATATTGTGAAGCACAAGGTCATGCACTGAGGGGCAAACAAGAAGAATTTTTGCTATTAGCTGGGGACATACCAGTTAGAAAAAGTAGAGGTGGAGAAAGGCCTGTCTGTATTGGTTGATCACAGGATGATGGAGTTGCCAATGTGATGAGGCTGTGAAAAAGGCTAATATAATCCTAGGATATATCAGGTGAGGTATTTCCAGTAGAGACAGGGAAGTGTTATTGCCATTATACAAGGCACTGGTGAGACCTCATCTGGAATACTGTGTGCAATGCTGGTCTCCCATGTTTAAGAAAGATGAATTCAAACTGGAACAGGTACAGAGAAGGACTAGTAGGATGATCAGTGAAATGGAAAACCTACCTTACGAGAGGAGACTCAAGGAGTTTGGCTTGTTTAGCCTAACCAAACCAAGGCTGAGGATATAGCCAGGGACGGCTCCAGGCACCAGCACACCAAGTGAGTGCCTGGGGTGGCAAGCCTTGGGCGGCGGCCTGCCAGTCGCTGTGAGGGCGGCAGTCAGGGGGCCTTCGGCGGCATGCCTGCGGGAGGTCTGCTGGTCCCGCGGTTTTGGCGGCAATTTGGCGGAGGGTACTGCAAAACCGCAGGACCGGCAGATCTCCCGCAGAAATCCCGCCGAATCCGTGTAACTGCAGACCGCCCACAGGCATGCCACCAAAGGCCGCCTGACTGCTGTGCTTGGGGCGGCAAAAAACATAGAGCCGCCCCTGGGTATAGCTACCGTTTCTTTCTGCCAGCCCTAGTAAATCTCTTCCTTCTAGTTAGGTATCTGAGTGCTTAATGTGACACCAGCAGATGCTACAGCCTAGAGGGCCTAGGAGTTGAAGTACTGACAGTGCCTGCCTTGGTAGTAGATTCATTACAATATGATTTTTTTATTGTACAAAAATTGTAAAATTGCACATAAAATTGTACCTTAGAGATGGGAACTAATATACCATATGGCCATCAAAGAGAAATATAAGAGAAGGGAGCCTCCATCAGATGCCAGATTAAATCAAAATAAATTGTTTTTTCAGCCCTGAGGTGTTTTTTTTAAAGCAGATTTGTGTGACTGAATCCTGGAAATATCAGTCAGTTAGATCAGTGGTTCTAAACCAGGGATAAGTATAGCCCGGGGGGGTGGGAAGTGCAGTATGCGTAGTCTTCCGGCGGGTATGTCAACTCATCTAGATATTTGCCTAGTTTTACAACAGGTGACATAAAAAGCACTAGCAAAGTCAGTGCAAATTAAAATTTCATACAGATAATGACTTGTTTACACTGTTCTATATACTATACCCTGACATGTAAGTATAATATTTATATTTTAATTGATTTATTTTATAATTATATGGTAAAATGAGAAAGAAAGTAATTTTCCAGTAAAAGTGTGCTGGGACACTTTTGTATTTTTCTGTCTGATTTTGTAAGAAAGTCGTTTTTAAGTGAGGTGAAACTTGGGGGTATGCAAGACAAATCAGAATCCTGAAAGGGGAACAGTAGTCTGGAAAGGTTGAGAGCAACTGGATTAGCTCTTCAGAAGGACTGATTTTCACAATGAAAGACTTGACAGAGAAATATATGTCACTTATATACATATTAAGTTATAACTGAATCTCTGCTAAGAACTATTGACCCACAAAAAAGAAAGTAATGCAGATATTAAAATGACAAAGTCAAGCATGTGGCCTTAAGGAATTTCCACAAAATAGATAAACTAATCAGATGAGCAGCTTGCTTGTGCTATAACAAAGGACACCTACTGAGAAACAAGAGCTAAACTGGCTTAGGGAAACAAAGTGTAAAGTCAGCTCCAGAGGAAATGTTGAATTGATTGGGGGAGGAGGGGCTCCTGGTAATACCAAATGTGAATCTGGTCCTACATTCCTTCAAAACACCATGCTCTCAAATGATGATTTATAAGATCTAGGCCTATTAGATAGAATAAAGATAATAGCCTCCTTTTTTCCATGGTCATTACCAATCTATGAGTCCCTCAAAGAGTACTCTTAGTGCAAGGCAGTAATCAAAACTTAGATTGAAACGTCAAAGTCAGACTAGATGCTTGGGTGGTCCCTTCTGGCCTTAAACTCTATGATTGTGGGGCATGTGCTTGCATTTGAATCCTATTATTTCAACTGATTGGAGAGGATGTGAAACACTGAAATCGGCCTTTTACAAATTCTGTAAGAGAGAGGGCAGACCATTGGGTTTTGTTTTTTGGATTTTGTCAGATTTGGAACTGCTTGTGGTGGAGTATACAAATCCTACACTAGACAACAAGGGGTTAAGGAGCTGCTCTGGGCTCAGCCAGCTCCACCCCGCCATATGTGCAAGGCATCCACAGGCAGGAGCAGGAGTTAAAAGGGGAGCAGAACAGCTCATTTATGAGCAGACCAGGGAAGAGAACATATCTTCAGCTCCTGAGGAAAGGAGCTTCCCAAACCATTGCCTGAAGGCCCCTCCCTGACGAGAGGGAGGGGCAGATCCTCATACTCCCTGAAACTGTCTTTTCTGCCCCTCCCCCCAGTTACTCACTCAGTTTGTTTGTGTTAATTCCCCTTGCTTTTTGTTTATGGGCTACTTTGAAAAGGGAGAGACTTGGAAGTGACCTGGCTGGAGGGCCAAGTCCCAGGAAGAGGTGAAGTAGTCACTGACATCAAATCCCAGTGGAGAGAGAGCTGCCATGTCATGCCTGGCCATGAGGAGGTGCCAGTGCTGAGCTGATGCTTTCACAATGCTACATCTGTTTTCTCATAAGGAGAAATGTCAGATGTGCTATAAACATTCACATGTTAGCAAAGGAAAACCAAACAGGGGCTAAAACTCTCATAAATCTAAAACATCTACACCTCCGTGTGGACCAGCGGGCCAGTTCAAAACAGCAGCTGACGAAGTCTTTTCCCTGAAGTTCTCCATGGTTGAGGGATGGGTTGCTTTCTCAAGCCCTGATCCAGCAAAGCATTTAAGCACATGCTTAATTTTAAGCATGAGTAATCTAAGGCCTTGTGGACATTAGATTCCAGCCACTGGTGCAGTTGCCCCTGTGCAAGCCCTTAGTATAAGTACCACTGGCACGACTGCTTTAAATTGTCCTCTCACTGCTTTAAATTGAGATAAGCTGCACTAATGCAAATTTGCAGCTTCAGCTGGTTTGTCTTCCAGAGATGGTTCTGCCCCAGTGCTCCTACACTGGTGATGGGTCACCAGTGGCTGAAGTCTGGGCAATTCTCCCCTGCCAACATCATCTCATTGCCTTCAGTTACTTGCAAGCTTAACTTTAATGGGGCCTCTCTTATCATGTTACATTTACCTGAAATGTTCCTTCTGCCACTCAGACACCATATCATTCATTTCTTTCATTTTCTCTTCAGACATTTTCTTTCTGCCTTTGCCTACAGTCAACACAACCCCACTCATCTTCCCTTCCCTCCTTACTGCAGCTCTCGGGTCACTTCTCCTTATAACAGGGAATAAATATTCTAATCTTTACCCATTTTTAAATTTCAGCTCTTTCCTTTCGCTCAAGTCCACTATTGTCTCATTTTTGTTTTCCTACACCACCTGTAGGAGTGTCATTGCACCCAGCTCTCTAAATTGTTCTCATTATTTTACGTCTTGCTGTTAAGTGTTTTGTGATAATTGGGGTGTGTGGGCTGTTTCTTGGAGCTAAACCCTGAAAGTAAAAAGGGCTTCTAAAGAGAAGGAATCATATCCTAAGTCAATCATACACTATTGTGATTACTGATTAGAAGGCATTTGTAAAACAATTATTTTTGCAAATGTGACCTTTTAAAGTTTTATCCTGTGCTTGTCTGTTGTCTACTTGAGATCAGTGATTCTTTCAGTAGAACGGGGAAGTATCACTTCTGTTTTAGTGTCTGGGTAAGGTCTGATTCTGATTGCTGCACATTCGATTGACTTCTGTGAGAACTGGGTTCTCAGCACCTTTCAGGTTTAGGCCATTGTGTTAATTTCCATATGCCTTTATAGATAAGTATAGTATCTAGAAGAGATGAGTAGGTGTATGTTTAAAGAAAAGTATGTATGATTTGAGTAGTTCTGAACAAAGTGTCTAGAGGATTATTTATCTTCAACTTTGTGCATAGCAAGGAATAGAGACAAATGGACAAGGATCTCTCTCTCTCTCTCTCTCTCTCTCTCACACACACTGCATTGTTTTGAAAATTCTGTCCTTCTACTAGTTTCACACATCTGCAGAGTAATAGCATATTTCTGAAGTTGTTTATGAAATGAACAACTTCACAAAACATGGTGTAATGAGTCTTACGAGTAAAATTGCAACTAATTGAACTAGCAAAGAAAAATATATCTCCTTTTTAACACAAATTTGTTATTAAATAGCACATGATACCTTGGGTATCTAGATTACTTAATGTCAGTTTAGGTGGTGATTAGATGGTTTGAAATAATTACTTGAAAATGTATAGAAGGCTGATCCTGCTCTCAGTGAAATCGGCAAAACTTTCAATGCGCTAAACTGGAGAAAGAGACTGGACCCTTTATGCTTATCATGTAGTGGCATTAGTGACATGCAGAAAACATTGTTGTGCTTTCTATTAAAATGAACAATAATAAATCAGACCAGGAAAATCTTCTTATGTTTCCAGGGCCAGCACAGAAAGCAGGTGCTTGGGGTGGCAATGGAAAGGGGCGGCACGTCCGGGTCTTTGGCGGCAATTAGGCAGCGGGTCCCTTGGTCCCTCTCGGAGGGAAGGACCGGCTGCCGAATTGCCGCCGAAGAATGAAGCAGTGCGGTAGAGGTGCCGTTGAAATGTCACCGATCGCGGCTTTATCTTTTTTTTTTTTTCTTCGCTGCTTGGGGCGGCAAAGAAGCTGGAGCTGACCCTGTATGTTTCATTATTTTAACTTGCTAATTTTCAAGGGGAAAAAATGGGCACCTTTTTAGATAACCATTATTCTGTTTAAACAGAGTAAACACTTAGGCTGTAAGATCTTTGAGGCAAGGACCACCTTTTCCTGTTGCATGTACAGACACTACCATCCTGGCGCCCTAGTCATTGACTGGGGCTTCAGGGTGCTACCACAATGAAAATTATAAAAAGTTTCTCTTAGAATCTGCCTGGATCTGATTCAAGACTGGATGAATCATTTATAGATATTCAGAGGAATAAATCTGAACTCTAGTGACCACTCTCCCATGTCCGCAGTCTCCACTAATTCGTTTAATTCGATCTGCCAGTTACAGCAAGATGTGTAGAAAGATTTTAATTGTATGACAATGTAAACACAGTTGTTTAAAGAATGAACACAATATGATCAATACTTAACGTGTAGTCCTCAATCAAGCCCAGGATCCTACTGTGCTAGGTATTGTCCAAACATGTGAAGAGCTTATGATTGAAGAAGCTCAGTGACGTATGAAACATCGGGGAAGAATGATAAAGATTGAGATATGATATGGCAAACTCCTCTGGCTTCAAATGACTGGACTCAGTGCCTAAGAGACCACCAGTTGCTAGAGAACTTCATGGCCTTTTTTTAAAAGGAAGAGGCCTCATTTCTTGAAGAACCTTCAGAGAATTCCGGGTTCTACAAGAAAACTCTTCCAGACTCCAGAAACTAACTCCAAGAAATGTTTTGAAGATGCCTCAGCCATCTCTCTGGTGGTGAGACTGAATGGAATAAACCTTGTCAGAGGGCTTTTGTTAAGTAATTAACTCTCTTTCATAACAGAAGAACAACTGTGCTTTGAAGGATGAGCAGATGACTCACTGAATGGAGTCAGAGGTTTGGGGGTCATGTCCCCCAGATCCATGTGCAGAAGAAACCTTCAGTACATGCAAGGAGGCTTTACCATTTCCTTAACACCTTCTTTCCCAGGGCCACAATGCCACCCACCTACACAATGGGTGGGAAGACTTGATGGGGCTGGTCTGGTGGTGATTGAAACAGCCCCAGTTGAACAGGGGAGAACACATGCTGGAGGATGCAGATTCTCTAGCCCCTCATTGGCTAGCTAGGGAAGGAAGGTAGCTAATTGGTCCCTTGCCCTTCCCTTTCATTAATTTAAACTCTAGCCTAGGCCATGTAGAGCCTCATTTTGTGCTGTTCCAGCAGCCCCACCCTGTCCTGGTAGCCTCAGAGCTGTGTTTTGCAGATGCTGCAGGTCTGACATTGCCTGTTTTGGGGATTAAGGAGGAATACTTGTTTTACCATAGGGGGCAAATTGGCAGAGAGCTGGGAAGTTTTTTGCCTTCCTTGCCGCATCCTGGAGATGAAGTTAAGTTAAACAGGATTTAATAATTAGTGATAGTGCTTGGTAAGGATATTAGTTTGTTGCAATTTTCAGCCAGTTTCCAGTGTGATTAAAAGGAATGGTTCCTAGAAGTAAAAGACCTGAGATTTTACTGATATACCTTGTGCACTTGGAATAGGGGAAGATTTGGTGACCTTTGCAAGGCTAAGGTTCCTCCTCTTAATATCTCTCATGGGAGTGGGTGGTAAGACTCGTACCAAGCTGAGGCCTAGGATACTCAGAAGAGAAGCTTTCCTGAGTTATGGGTTATATGGTAGAAGCTGTGTAACCCCTGCACTGGAACCACTTAAATGCCTGATAGGTGAGACTATGGGTGACAGGGCTGGTAGAGTCCCTCCCCTGTCTTAAGTTTGATAAAGTTGAGGCCTCCTGCCTAAAATCCATCCCTGTTTGTCCTCCTTTGCTGCCCTGTCTACACCAAAGGGGTCCATCCGCTGTGCTGGGATACTGTGTGGAGTGAGGGGACTGGAAGTGGGTGTAGTGCAAGAGTGGATGGGCTGGCACATATTGGCCCCATTGCCCCTTACATTACCCCTAATGGGCTGATCCAAATTAGTAAGAGTTTCTGAAGGGCACTATGGAAGTTACTCAAATTGTCAGTTATATTAGATCAACTGGGTCTGAGTAGGGTGGCAGATTTTTCCCCTTAGGTTTTGCCAGTGTTTGCCTAAACTAAAATCAAATCTGCCACTACCTATTAGTAAAACTCAGACTGATTTGCTTTGCAGTAATACTTAATATTTTGACCTGCCAATCTTTGATCCTTTACACTATTTTTGATAACTTAAAACAAAAAAATGCCTGGCATTTCTTGTTTTCTTCACCATTTGCTGCCATCTATTCCACTCTGTTGTACATGTAGGAATTTTAAATAAAGAGAATTTAAAAAGCTCCAAATTTGCAGAATGCCTAGCACAGCAAGGTCTTGATCCTGTTTGGGACTGCTACCCATTATTGTAATATGAACAATAATTTTAGCAAAACATGGTTCCTTAACCATAACTTCAGCTTTTTGATGGTTTGGATGTCTGGAGCTTGAAGCTTCAATCCTTTTTGCAGCTGATTCCAAATGAATATATGGATTTATAATCTTTTAAAGTAAACCATTTTTTATTATCGCTGCCTGAAAATACATCTGTTATATTCAAACTCAGAGATTCAGCCTGTGGTGAACAATACAGTTCTTTCAGTAATGCGTTGTTACTATTGTACAAGAGGCATATTCTGAAGATATAAGCTGTGGCTGTGTTACCATGGCAGTAATCATTCGACCAATGCTGCTTTTTTGAAAGCTTTCTAATCTTTTTTTCCTCTAACCCATTAATACCTAAACAAGCATGAATCTTTTCAAAATGTCCAATTTTAAAATTATCATATTGGCTTTTTTCTTTCCAACCACAAACTAAAATAAAACCTAATAGCGTTTTTGTCTTGTATAGAACTGAACCTGATGTTTATAGACACATAATTTGCTAGTCCAGACCTTGTGATTCTTCAAAGTGGCCTTTGGTCAACAATAGGAAAGAAAGGGATGAGAGGGAAAGTAACCTACTGTAGAGATACAAATAACAATCATACAAAAGATTTTTCTTTTGAGGTACAACATGTACTGAAGAATAGATCTTGCCATGGGAACACTTGTTTAAATCACAGCAGTTCCCATCTTTCCCAGTTGGGTGTTGGCCTGTCAGTGGTGTTCTCTTAATTGCAAATGCAAAAGTTGTTTTTACATACAATGAATGATTGAGATGATGTTGATGCTGTAGTCGCTTTTCACTTTGCCAGGCTTTTAAAGCATATTTGCAACTAGATCATACGTTATTGGACAGTGTGCTTATCCTGGGGAAAAGGTACCCCGGAATAATTTATGGTGGGCCCTGGTCTCACAAAATACAAGGAACATGCTGTCTTCCTTCGAGGAATGTGACCTTTTCACTGACATACAATTGTAATAAGGCTGAACATGACTCACTTCAGTGGCTGTGTGATTGGACCCCTGGCTTTCAGTTCTGCAATGGCTTTGCACTTGCTTTTGGGTGTATGGATTATTGATAAAACAATAAGGACCCAGTTCTGTCACACTCACTCATGCTGATTAGTATCTTACTCCACACTAAGGGCCTAATCAGCACCAATTGAAGCCAATGGGAGTTTTTCTGTCGACTTCAGTGACTGCTGAATCAGGTCTATAGTTCCACTGATTTTAAATGTGTTAGATTCTAGCTAACCCTTCCCATGTGGTAGGAGAGAAAAAGGGGGCTCCCTCTGACTTGTAGAGCCGGTAGAAAGAATACAGGCCCTATACTCAGTCAATGGGGCTGCCCACGAGCAGAGAGGTCCACCTGCACAGATCTAATTGCAGGATTAGGGCTTAAATAGGAATGGACAGTCTAAAGCTAAATTGACTCAGCTGTATATTTCAAATACTTCCAGCACTCTTCCACCACTAAAGTGGTATAAAGTGGTAGAACACCATAAATAAGAGAGAGTAATTATAAGGCTAATTGCCTGCTGTCAGCTTACCACAATAGTGTTGAAGGGCAAAAATAGAGTGACCACTGCCATAAGCTTGAAAAGCACACTTGTACTTTATTGTGAGTGCTGCAAATTACCCAGATCTTAGCTCATGTTGCCAGAAAGAAAAGTACATTGTTTCCTGACGCATTTATTATTCAATCAGGCTCACTTATTTACACTTTGTTATAACACAAGAGCAAGGGGACTGCTGCTTATTTAAATTAAAAAATGAGTAAAGAGGAAATAATATGTGTTATATATTTTGTCTTCATTATAGACAGGACTGGTAACACTGCCTATTAAGGTCGCCTGACACTTCCCATTATAGGACCCTGTTTTCAGTTGTTTATAACTTTGCTGAAGTTTAAAACTTGGGGGTGAAATTTTCTAAGTCAGGTTCCACAGGGACTTGTAATTAAAGAGTGTGTCATGCAGATGCACGAGGGTGGAGAATTAAGGTTACACAGACAAACACAATACTGGCATTTCTTGACTTGTGAATGCTTGACTTTGCAAATGTATTGTTCTTTTAAAGTAGCTTTTTTTTGTTGGATATTTTTTACCTCACATGAATAAATCTACCAATGAAGTTTGGGAATAATCTAAAAAAAAATTACATGACTTATCAAAATCTAGATTGTGCTGTGGTCCTACATTGTCTTCAGTAAGCCCCACCATTTCCTTGGGCAGCACCTTAGGATGTATGTGTGAGTGAGAGAGAGAGAGAGAGAGAGAGAGAGAGAGAGAGAAACAAAATGGCTCAATGTCCAATCCTCTCCACCCTGCTCCTGAGAAAGTGGGTGGGAGGAGGGAAAGAACTAGGCAGAGCCCTTCCTCTCAAGCCATCAAGCAGAACTGGCTGAATGGAAGTGATAAAGTATTCTGCATTTTGTAAAGGGCTGGTGCAACAAACTCTCTTCCTCCATTCCTGCAGAGACAGGGAGCTCCAGAAGAGTTTTACCTGGATGTCTCTAAACCACAATTGTTTCCTCGCATTTGTCCTGGGCAGTGCTGCCCAATACATATTGTGCTTTAGGTTCAGCCCTGTCTCTCTTTACCAGATTCTGATACCTTTGTTTATGTTACGTTTATGAGAGAGAGGTGCTTCTAAGTGGGAGTGAGGTGACAGAACCTAGCCCAAAGAAATTAAGAAAATATGGTTTGTGTTTATTATATATTTCATTTTTCCGGGGGGCAAACCCAATGTGCCCAGCAGAAGTCATTCACATTCTGACTTCAAAAGTTCCTGTTGCCTTTGTACATTTAAATCATAATATGCAGTGAATGTCCCAGTGTATTAAACTGTTGAATGGACTTTACAATAGAGATTAGACATGAAAACAAAAATTATACTCTCAACCTTAACACTGGAAAATGGCTTTGTGACATTTATTAGATTTTTTTCTCCCGTTTTTGTACACCATTACTCTAGGAGCAAAATTATGAATCGAGGAGAAAATGTCTGATTAAAACCTTGTCTTTATACAACTTACATTTTCAGCCAAATTCGACCTACCTTCGAAGCCACAAATATTTGTCAATTCATATGTATAACTTCTATGGCAACAGGGTTTCCCCCCAAACATTACAGCATTGCGTTAGGGGCTGATCCAGCACCCACTGAGGTCAATGGCAAATCTTCTGAGCAAGACTGGCTGCCTTTCTGGACAATATGTTTTAGTCAGCCATAAGTTATTGGACTTAATATAAGAGTATCTGTGTGAAACTCAATGGCCTGTTATACAGGAGGTCAGACTCCGGCCTTAAATTCTAGGAAAGGATTGAGCAGTTAGGTGAAATCCTGGCCCTGTTGCAGTTGCTGGAAGTTTTGGCATTGGTTTTTAAATGGGAACAGGGATTCACTTCTAATGCATAAGGAACTGAAAAGGAAACTGGCTTAAAAGCAAGGCTTACTAGACAGTTTTTTCTTTGTTCGGACTGAGAGAAAAGCAAAATGTAAACCTGCAGTATAAATAGGGAACAGGAAAAAAGGAGGCTATTAAAATTATGGTCAGTGTAATAGTCTAAATTGGTGTTGGAAGGGGCTTGCCGCTTTTCATTGTGAAAGCAGATGGTTGTTGATTTGTCTCCCCTAGTGCAGAGAAGTAGAAATTGCACTTCTGTGATCCAGCTCTGTGATTCACCACCCCCTGGGGGAGGGCAGGTGGTATTTCAGGGTTCTGCTAATGCAAATAGCTTTAAAGTCTGGTCTAGTCTCCATAGGAGCCCAAGAGGCAGAGGCTTTCTGGGAGATGTGGTGACTCTATGTGTCTCCTACCTGCCTCATTCACAGTCCCTTAGCCAGCTTGTGTGAGGCTGTGCTGTCTCTTGCAGAGAGCTTTGTTTTCCCTAATTTCACTGCCTTCCAGTTTGTTTCTCGGGGAAGAATAAGATGCTGGTTTTATAGCTTATAGAACACTTTGTGTTATAGCTCCTGGGTAAGGTGGCTGACCTCAATTGCCATGCCCACTGAAGTACTCAAGCTAACAGTCACCTTTTTAACAGAGGGTGAGGTTGGAGGCAAGGTATTTTCAGTTAAATCTACTTGAATCTGGACCTTATTCCCTTGGTCCATTAGAGCCTGTATTTGCTGGCCTTCAGATCATGCTGCAAAGCATATATCTTCAAGCTTCTCCTGGAATAAGGGCTGAGTGGATGGTATTGGATGTTGAGAAAATCTCTTGGTTTGGAGGATTTCACATACTGGACACTGCTCCTAAACATTTTGTTTACTTCTGTACATGTACCCAGAGCAGTGAATGGACACTTTAAATGACACTTCTTTAAATAAACGTGAATAATTGGGGTGGGAAGAGGAAGGCAAATCCAGAAGTGTATTGAATGAGATGTTCCCAGTATGAGTGAGACTGACAGTTGATAGAACTAGTGGGCCTGATTTTTTGCTGTGCCCAGCTCTTGTTAAGTGCAAGTTCTCTGATTCTCTGCTTAGCCCCTGATGCAGGTTAGCTTGGGGGCTGCTCTAGCCTATGCCAGCTCACAATGGTCCCCAGAAGTCCATTCATCAGCTGGAGATGGCTGGAATGCTTTAAGTGGGCTCCCTAGTCCAACTCAAACCCTGTTTAACCAAAGGTTTTAGCTGGTATCCCAAGTGAAGGGGGTTATATTGTATGTCCTCTCTGATGGACTGCAACCTTGTTGTGGTGGAGAGGCTTGCATGGGCTAAAACCCCTCAGAGCTATATCGTCCGGAGCTTTTATACTCCTGGTAGGGTCCCCGTTGGCGAGCAGGTCTGAGGAGAGGCTCCTGACTAACCGTGGTCCAAACTTCAAAAGACCCCAACGGTGGATCAGGCCCATATAGAGGACCTTCTAGTACTCTGCAGCTGTGAAGGCGGATGAGGGCTGCAGAGGAGGGAAGCCCCTGGTTGTCTTGGATGTCCTTGCCACTGGGCAGGGTTTAGTCCTGTCAAGTTTCATGTGGTTACCACCTGTGCACAGGTTTCCCCACATTAAAAGATTTCATGGGCAGGCCTCTGCCAAAGGGTTCACACCCACACAAAGTCCTGCGGTGACGGACAAGTGGCAGGGAAGACAGGAGCAGTGATCTCTGGGAGTCTTTAGTCACAAATCTGCATGCAGGTGGCAGCCGTGTGATGGTTGTTTTGTGCTTGGTTGAGACGGACATGCATTTCGTCCGTCTCAACCAAAAGCAGGCCTTTTCAGGATCCCCTCTGCTCACCCCAGATGGGGAGGGGGCTAGAAAAGGTGCCCCGAACATAGGCTGTCTCATGCTCTTCCAACTGGGTGGCCGTATCCAGTGGGATCACCATCCATTAGTAAGATCAATCATGTACCTGCAGCTTGCTCCACCACACTGCAAACACCCAAAGACAATGTCAAAGCACTTCAAGACCAAGCCAGCTGTGAGATGTTCCAGCAACATCTGTCTGAGAAACTCTCTGACCTGCCTGACAACATCATTAACATTCAAGAGCACTGGGATCAACTTAAAAACACCATTCACAATGCATGTGCTGAAACCATAGGATATTCCATGCATCAGCGTCAAGACTGGTTTGACAAAAACAACGAGGAAATCCTAGCATTAATTCAACAGAAAAGAAATGCATTTTGTAACTGGCAAAATGATTCCTCTAACGCAGGCCTGCACAACTCGTAAAGCGGCAAGGGCCATATTACTCCAAAGAAAACAACTGAGGGCCGAAACCCCCCAAGCGCCGCCAACCCCCCCCAGCGCCACCCAGCCCCCCCGCCACACAACCCCCCCCCCCCGCCCCCCCCCCCCCCACAAACACCCCCCCCCGCGCCCGCCAACCCCCCCCCCCCCCCGCGCGCGCCATCTGCCCCGTGGAAACAAACCCTCTTCCCCAGCGCCGCCCCACCGAAACAGCAGTATTGAACGGCAATATGTTATAGCGGCCCCTAAGGTAGTATAATTAAGGTAAAAGAAAAATGCCTTTTTGCTAGAAGTAAAATAAGATCTTCCCCCCCGACTTTGTAATCGATTGCCTTGTTGAATGAATGAGGTGTGAATGAGGAAGGCGTGGAAGGCAGGCACCTCTGGACAGCTGCAACGCTTGGAGAGGGCAGGGCCAGCTCTAGGATTTTTGCCGCCCCAAGCAAAAAAAATTTTGGCCGCCTCCCCGTTCTTTTTCATGCCCCCGACCCCACCCCAACTCCACCCCTTCCGAACCTCTTCCCCAAATCCCCAGCACTGCCTCCTCCCCTGGCGTGCCGCATTTCTCCCCCCCATTGCTTCCTACGGGCCCCCCATGATGTCCCGCCCTAGCTCACCTCCACTCCACCTGCTCCCCCGGGTATACCGCCGCTCCGCTTCTCCCCCGTCCCTCTCAGGTGAGGGAGAGCAGAGAAGCGGAGCAGCAGCGCGTTCAGGGGAGCAGGCGGAGCAGAGGTGAGCTAGGGTGGGGGGGCGCAGGAAGTAATGGGGGGGGTTAGAGGAACCGCTCCCCACTCCAGCTCACCTCTGCTCCACCACCACCGCCTCTCCCGAGCGCCCGCTGCTCGGCTTCTCCTCCCTCCCAGCCTTGCTGCGCGAAATATCAGTTTTGCACATGGCAAGCCTGGGAGGGAGGGGGGAGAAGCGGAGCGGCGGCGCATTCAGGGGAGCAGGCGGAGCGGAGATGAGCTAAGGTGGGGGGGTGCAGGAAGTAACGGGGGGGTAGAGGAACCACTCCCCACTCCAGCTCACCTCCGCCGCTTCCCCTGAGCGCCCCGCCACTTGGCTTCTCCTCCCTCCCAGCCTTGCTGTGTGAAACGGTGGTGGCGGCGTGCTCAGGGGAGCAGGCGGAGGCGACCTGGGGTGGCGGGGGCACTTTTTTCCCATGCCCCGGAGTCAGCACCTTTGATGGCCGGCGCCAGAATGCCGCCCCTAGAAATGTGCCGCCCCAAGCACCTGCTTGTTTTGCTGGTGCCTGGAGCCGGCCCTGGGAGAGGGGATGGGAGCAAGACCAGATCAGTAGAACAGGTCAGCCACCGACTCACCACTCGCCTCCTCAGCCCGCTTGCCCCGGCTCGCCTACTCACCCCCCGCCACTGCCCGCCCACTCGCCTCCTCAGCCCTCCACCCTCCCGGCTAGCCTACTCATTCCCTGCCACTGCCCGCTCGCTCACCTACTCAGTCCCCCTCCCTCACCCGCCGCTTGTCTACTCACCCCCCCCCCCCCCTCTGCCCGCAGGCCGCACAGTGAGCCCATCTACTCAACCCCCGCGGGCCGCACAATGAGCCCACGCGGGCCGCATGCAGCCCCCGGGCTGCATGTTGTGCAGGCCTGCTCTAACGAACGAAAACATGAGGCCTATCACCTGCTTAAAGCCAAAGTCCAAAGATGGCTAAGTGTCATCAAAAACAAGTGGTGGCAAGAGAAGGCCTCTGAGCTCCAGGGTTTCATAGACCAGGATGACATGAGAAGCTTCTTTCAAGCAACAAAAGCTATATATGGGCCAAGCTCCAAAGACCCAGCCCTCTTACATTCTCAGGATAGCTCCACCCTCCTCAAGGACAATGCGGCCATTAAACAATGTTGGAAGGAGCACTTTGAGAGTCTACTAAACTGCAAATCCACAGTCTCTGAAGATACCATCAAGTTTATTTCACAGTGCTCAGCAACAGAACACCTTGCTGATCCCCCATATCCTGAGGAAGTCTGGCATGCCATCATTCAGACAAAAAAATCACAAGGTACCAGGCCCTGACGGCATCCCAGCTGAGGTTTTTAAAGCTGGTGGAACAATGCCCCAGCACAAACTTTGCCAACTCCTCAACAAAATCTGGACCTGCGAAGAAATTCCACCTGACTTTAAGAATACATTGTTACAATATTCAAGAATGGGGACAAATCTTTGTGTGGAAACTATAGAGGTATTCCTCTCCTCTCCATCGCAGGGAAGATTCTTGCCTAGATCCTACTAAACCGCCTCCTTCCCCTTGCGAAGGAACTCCTCCCCGAATCACAGTGTGGCTTCAGGCCATCCCGAGGCACAACCAACATGATCTTCGTGGCACGACAGATTCAGGAGAAATGCAGAGAGCAACACCAGAAACTGTTTATGGCATTCATCGACCTATCCAAGGCCTTTGACTCTATCAACCGTGATGCCCTATGGAAGGTGCTGTGTAGGTTTGGCTGTCCACAGAAATTCATTTCCATCATCAGACTACTCCATGATGGGATGGCTGCCACCATTTTGTGCAACAGCTCAGAGACCGAATGATTCATCATTCTCACTGGTGTCAAGCAGGGCTGTGTCATTGTGCCAACACTCTTCTCCATTTATCTTGATGTGATTCTGATTCTCATTCCCAACCACCTTCCTGACGGAATCGGGATTGAGTATCGTATGGATGGCCAACTCCAAACAAAATCTAAGATCACGAGAATTGTCATCATTGACCTTCAGTATGCAGATGACTGTGTCATTCTTGCACACACAGAGGCTGACCTAAATCTTTTTGCAGATGCCTATCACAGCCTGAGTCTCTCACTCAACATTGGGAAAACCAATTGCTGCCAACTCCACCTGGCAGAAGGTTACATGTAGAATAAAGATTTGTAGTGGTGTACATATGTTACCAACACTGGGATCATGCTGCATATGTAGTAGTAACAAGGAAGGCAGGTGTGTGTTTGTGTGGGGGTGGAATTATGGCATGAAGGGGCCAGTCCTAGCTTCCTTTCATACTCAAGCCTCCCTGTGACTTCAGAGAGATTCCGGGGTGTGCAAGGAATACAGAATCTGATCCAGTGGATGAAATTCACCAAAGCACAAGGGCTGGCCTATGAAGGACTTTGGGAGGATAGGTGGAGTAGGTGCATGGGGAGGAGTCTCTCTTTGACTTATGTGACAAAGAGAAATCTCTGCACTGGCTCTGAGTAGCTTTGCCTGGAGGCCTCCATTGGGGAACCTGTAGATTAGGTGCAAAGAGACTGTGGCCTCAGTTTCCAGCTCAGTTGTAGTCATTCTGCCTGCCTGCAAGTTGTATATAGGTGATTTTACTGACTCACATTCCCCATCTTAGTTCCCCTCGTGCAGCTCTGAGTACTTGGGCTTCATGCAGAGGGGTGAATTTCACACTGAGTGCATCATCTAAAATCCTTAATTCTTTCACGACTATCAGAAATGAGGTTGTTTTTCACAAAAACAAGTTTGCAGTTTGGAAGTCTCCCTATTTTTCAATTATGCAGTGCTTTCATAGGATAAATATTTCACTATGCAGTCCAGTGCTCAGCGATGCTATAAACAAATACCGGATGGGGTGCGGGGACGACTCTCATAAATGAGTCTTCCTCTGGAATATTTTACATGTTTTTTGCCAATTTTGTAGCACTTAATGTCATTACGCATTATATGATATAGTGCATCTGTATCATAAGTGGAATTTACTGTTTGTTGATTCCTTACACTCTGAAGACACATTTCTGTTTCACATTTTTTTTAATGCCTTCCAGTGTCAGGATTTGCGTAGTGACTCCTGTCACACATCTGGAATAACTGAGCAGATCTAATCAACCTTAGCATTCTAGCTTTCTAATAATAGAATCCAGGCTAAAAGTGAAAGTGTTCTTTCTCTTTACAATCTTTCACTTGCTCATACATTTTATTTCCTTGTAATAGTAAAGAGTTTGTTTCACAGAAGCTGCTCTGAGAACTAGGGGAAAAATTAATTAATTTTTCTGATACAACAGCTGTTCCAGGAAAAAGCAGACAGCCGTGGGAATCAGCAAGGACAAGACAGCAGAGGAATGCAGCTGTTGAGTAAGTATTCAGAGGAGGGAAATGATGTAGGGCATAGCCAAGGTTGGCAGAAAAGCTGGAAAAAGGAACTCTGAAAGAAATAATAAGACCAAATCCAAACACATGAAATTTCATTAAAGCTAAACACTTGGAAATTAGCAATGAAGATAAAATGTACAAATGTATCCTTTTGCAGTAGTAAAGATGGCCCAAACATTCTCAGAGCTTGAGGGGTTTTGGATCCAGTGCACTTGACTCCGTAAGTGGGGTTTTCCAGTCCTGGGAAGACGTGACTCCTAGTGCACATCCCTATTCTATTGTTCTGGGACAATTACTTAATACATCACAGCTCACGCATCCCTACTACTCCGATAACCACTATGCTTTGGGCCAGACTCTCATGCCAGTGATCAGACTGAGTAGCTGCACTGGGCAGATACATGAGGGTTGGAGCTCTAGCACAACAGGACTGTCATGCTGCTTTGCAGTCTTTAGGGGCACCACAATGGAAATAATTAATACTACTACTACTAATACACAGCATATGAAGTAACCCTCACTGCTAAGGATAATTCCCCGTAATTTCCACCCAATGTCTTCAGTGGTTGTGCTGTGTTAAGTGCAGTCATGTATTAATCATGTAGATTTCTTTTCACATTTCACATTTTCACAATTCAGCACTGGATTTTCTTCTAATTCCTATTTGTTTGTTGCAAGATTAAATTTTTAATGTAGGAGGATGACAGTTTAATAAACTCTAAATAATTGAACTTTTCTTGAATTGCGAGAGAAAACTCTTAAAACACAGAAATAATTTGCCTACCTTTAGTGCCCATCTATTTGTTTGCTTTCTCTAAATTAAATAAGATCACAGAAGATTTAGCATATTTATTTGATTATAGCAATGCAGTTAGCAGGAAATGAACATTTGACTTGTCTATTATAAATTTGCATTATGTTAGTAGGTAAGATGCAAGATGCTTCTTAAACTAATTAACAATACTTCCTCTTTGCAATTAAAACAGTACATAAGTTATTAGTGGCATTTAAACAATTTAAAACTGCTGTTTCATAAAGCTCTCTGGAAAACTGTTATTTGGGTAATATCATTACTTTATATAGCTGAGGATCAGTGGAGGAAATAATTCTGAAAGTTGACTAATAATTGATTAATGGAGTAGAATATTATGAATGTATTTGGTTGTGAAGGGGGGAAAAGTCAGTCATTCAGAAATCATTTCTTATAACATTATTAAAAGTTCATTTCCCTAGAAACATGGATGTCTAAGTAAATATTCCAGGCATTTATTATAATAGTTACAGATATGAAGGGATGCCTAAATCCTACCCTTATATGTAGAAAATATCCTCTTTGACTTTGGTCATTCTTGGCAATATATGCACGTACACTCTTGTTTATTGTAACTTCTTGACCCAAGCATAGTTTTAAAAAATATTTATTTATAATGTGTATGAAACACAAAAGGGTAACGGCTGTGGAAACTAAAGCTGTCTATTTAGAGAGCAGTATTATACACTCGCCTTTTAACTCAACCTTGACACTGATAGGCCCTGACTGTTCATGCTGAAAAGTGATTTAATTTCTCCACTAGCCTCTGGTGATTCTCCCTGTATAGCCACCAAACTGACAAAAACACTTTAGTTAATTTTGTGTGTGTGGTTAGAATCCTTTACTCCATATCTGGATTGCCTACAATAGCCTCACATTTAAACAGCAACACTGAAGTGAAAAATGTATTAACCTCAGGCAAAAAACATACTGTCCCAATACACAGTAGGAGCTTGCTCTTGGGAAATTCTGAGCTGCTTTTGAGAAGTGCTAAGCTCCTCAACTCCCATTGAAATCAGTTGCACAACAAAGGACCTAGGCCAGCATGTGTATCCTTTGTTTCATTGACCCCAAGTGGAAGATTTGATAGCCTTTCAAATATCAATTAGCCATTGTTCATGAATATTAAATGCAGAGTACACTAAATCCTCCACTAAAACATCTGAATGGAGCCTTCAGATCATTATTCTAATTATTCTTAGTAATTTTCTTCACCAAAGTGCTTTATATTAAGGGCCAGAATGTGGCTGATGCACATAGGTGGGGAAATGGCGCAAACAGCTCTCTCCTGTCCATTCACAGGCACCAGCCATAATAGGGCTCTCTGAGATCAAATACTAGGCAAATAAAGTGCCGCCACTAGATTTAGCAGGGAGAAATGGGGAAACATGGAGCCATGAACATGGCTGTGGCCCTTGGTGACTTAGAATGTATGTTGTAGCCCTAATTTATTAACCCCCCCATTAGTGGATACTGTACCTCAATTTTACAAATGGGAAACTCTGAAGCATAGGGCTGGGTACGGTTATTAAAGCAAGGGGGAGCAGAGGAATGTCCCTCTCTCTTCTGTGCTAAAATCAGATGGACATCCTCTGTGTTCTCTCTAGCTTGAATAACCAGTGCTCCCACCAGTGGTGCAAGTATGGCGGTCTGGTCCGGAATGCCGTACCAGTAAGATATCTATAGCCGGTACGCAGGGCTGGAAAGACACAGGAGGAGCAGAACATCGGGCTGTCTGGTGGCCCCACGCCGGCAGCTCCTTCGGCGCGGCTGTATCGCCTCCAGCCCCACCCCCACTCTTCCATGCAGCTGCGTCTCCTGTCTGGGGTCTGTACAGCAGCCCTGCCAGAAGACAGGGCTAGGGTTGGGGCTGAGGGCAGTACAGACACACCGGAAGAGCTGCCGGTGTAGGACTACCAGATGGCCCCACATTCTGCTTCGTTTGCTGCTGTGGTTCCAGACAGCCCTGTGTTTCAGAAGTCTCTGGCGCAGAGGGAGGAGGACAGAGCCCCCACCCCAGGTCAAATGGGATGGATCATGGGGAGGGGACGGGGAGAATGCAGGGGCCCTGGCCTAGGGGTGGAGTGGGGAGGAGTCAGGTGGAGGGTCACGTGGGAAGGTCACATGCCCCCCCTTTGTGTCCCTCCCATGAGTGCAGTGTACCGGTAAGAAATGAATTCTACTTGCACCACTGCCTCCCACACAACTTCCCATCGTTGGCTGGTGCAGGTCTGGTGAGTTCTCCCCTTCCCATTTCAATCTTCTCTACCCAGTGGATAAGTGACTTACCCAAAGCCACAGAGACAGTCAGTACCTCAGCTGAGATTAAAATTCAGGATTTAAATGACAGGATCCACTTGATATCTTCAGAACATACCGCTTTCTATGGCTTTTTAAAAACTTTCAAATGCATAATGATCTGATTCGAGGGGATATAGAGTTGGATTCCCAAGCTCTCAGAACAGGGTATATATGCTTCCTTGGCACACTCAATGCACATTATTCTTTGTAAGAGTTACCATAAAAATGGACTGTATAGGAGCATTTTCATCTAAGCAATAAAGCTTCTAACTGAAAGCCCAGCGTGTGAGAATGCTACTCTCAATAAAATCAATTCACCAGCTCATTGTCTTTATAAAAATTATCATAATGATGATCTGTTCACTGGATGGAGGAACCATGCTGAGCACCATTATTTTTCCTATCGGGTGCGTTATGCTATTAAACTGTTTGTTCGACCCATCCATCTCACAGTGTAATGGGACTAAGACTAACATTCCATAAGTATTTATTATGATTTCAGTATAATTCTTCTATTTCATTTTGTATTCTGCTACTCTAAGTGCATTAGGTGCCCTGAGGGAACTGTTTTTTATGGGGTGCCTTATTCAGATTTCTGGGCAATAAAACCACTCAGGTTTCTTTAGCACTTCTTGGACAAAGTGTTCATGAGAAACTGTATAATAACAATGGAAATTTTCTCAGTCAACAAATGAGGAAATGGTCAGCAATGGATCCTCCTGAATCTAAAAGTAGCATAAATCTGAGTGTAGACAACAGGAAAAATGTTTCTAGAACTGTAACAGGGCCTGCTTGTGTTAGGTGCTGAGTATCCGCAAATTGTATTGGCTGCAGTTGGTGTCAGCTCTTTCTGGACCTTTTTCAGCCCACAGGCAGCAGTAAAACTGAATCTCAGTTTCCTGTAATATCCCTAATGATAGAACCATCCTGTCAACACTAGTAATTAAGCCACTGAAATAGTTAAAATAGCGTTACCATTTAAACTGAATTCTGCAATCTCAATGAATTCAAATTTCATTTGAATCCTAGTGAAGCTAATTCACTTGCATAGGGTGTAAGTCACTATAGAATATGGCTCACACTGGTTTTGGTTATGCTGTGCTTTCAGCTGTACTGATTTTCCATGGCTATTTTAAAGGTGATCTGCAAATATTTTTTTAATGTGTAAGTCTGAAAGGTTTTTATTCTCTCCCTCCCCCTTTCGTTATTTTAAATTTTCTTTCACACTTTGGAGTATTGAGAATGTCAATTCTGGTTTTGCTACAGGACTAGTTGGTTATCTCATCTGTGAATTGGTTCCTCTTTAATGCCTTAGGTTAGGGTATGTGTACACTGCAAAGAAAAACCCACAGACTGCATCTCAGAGTCTGGAACAACTGAGTTGGCTCATGGGGCTGGAGCTCTGGGGCTAAAAATAGCAGCATAGAGATTTGGGCCTGGGCAAGAGCCCAGGCTCTGAAACCTTATGAGGGGGGAGGGTCTCAGAGCCCAGCCTCCAGCTTGAGTGGAAAAGTATATGCTGCTATTTTAAGCTCTGCTAGCCCGCATCAAGTGACCTGGGCCCTGAGACTCAGAGCCAGGGGCTTTTCTGTGCAGTGTAGATGTTCCCTTAATTGAAGAAGTCCTTTCCCCCAAGCGTCTGAGGCATTAGATTTTTAACCAAACCAAACAAGAAGCAACGTTTTAAACATTCTGACTAAAAACCCATTTCCCTCAGCTCAGCTTTCAGTCTCTGATTTCTTCTGATAGCGTAATGACATTAGATGTCAGTTCATCCATACATTTCCAGAGTAGACAAGACCTGAATGTTGAATGTTTTTAACCCTCCTCAAAAGACACCCCCCCCACCGAACAACCTCCACCTCCCCACCCTTTGGAGAAAGTTATTTTGTTTTGAATGCTTTAAACATCATAAAGAAGTAAGAAAGGATTTGAATCTGTTTGTTTTTCTTCTTTGTAAGTCTCCTTTAAAGCTGTATCTAAACTGGCCAAACAAGACACATCATTCACCTCTCATGGCTCATTGGTGCAGCTCCACTGATGACAGCAGCATTGGAAACTGTTGTGAAGACAGTGCACAGGCAGACTTTGACAACACATGGGTAAGAAACCCTCTGCCCATTTGCTGCTGCCACTGATGGGATACTTTGGGGAGCATTATGCCCATTAGACAAGATCTAATATTCCTGAAACCTATTCCCAATATACTGACATGGAAAGATAGGAAACTTATTAAAATTATCCGTACAAAATACCCTGGGGTTAGACAGAGAGCTAAAATGTTGAGTAGAAGTGTTATAAGGGCAACAAGAAAACATTTTCCAGTTTACTGTACATCTGTGGTTGAATAAGTTTTTGCAACACCCATCCACCTATTTTCCAGGCTAATGGAAAGGGTGCAAATTCAGATTGCCACCTCCTGTAGGAAAGACCATGAGAGAGGTCTGAAAAGAAGAAAACTCTGCCATTTTCCTCCCACTGAGTTCCCCCAAATCTCCAGAGGGGCTGAATAATGTTCTTGTTCCAGTACGATGCAGTATATATCTTTCTCATATATATCCTGGTTCCTTTGTTCCTGAATTATGCAGGCCAGGAAGCAGCAGGAGTGGGAGGACAGCTAAAATTAATGGCTTGGAGTCAGTAGTCATCACTAAGTGATGGTAAAATTATCATATTTGCTGCAGTGAACTTAAATATTGAGGGTCAAATCCTACCCTGGCCAGCAGATTCCAGTGAGTGGGCCTGAGGGATTGCTGGTGAGGCATAGAAAAGCAGCAGCATGTGCAGTCGGTTTGTGTACTAGCCTTGTAATTTCAGAACATGTGCTAACCATGTCAGGATCTGGACACGCATCCATACCACCTCTGTTTGTGGCAGCAATACATAGACCATCCCAAGAGCATTCTGCATACTGTGTGCATCCTTCTTTGCTATACAGAGTTATGGTTGTGTGAGGAGCAGTATGATAAGCCCTCAGTGTCAGCAAATGTTATGCAGTATCTAGATACAGTTGTCTAAATAATGACTTTCATATATTTGGAATCTGTCTGATCTTTACAACTTTTTAATTTAAAAAACCCTAAGTACTTGGCACTTTAACAAGTACACGGAATCTACCAATTTAAGTGGGTTTATTATGAAAACTATACATTAATATAGAGAAGGACTGATCCTGTATTTTTGTGATGTTTTTTGTAATAGCTGTAAAATCAGTGGAAGAACACGACAACAGATACATGGGAAAAAAATAAACCTCAACTAATTTCCAAGACAAGCCCAGGCCAGCTAAATATATATATATATATAAAGGCCCTGGTTGCTGTTTGCCTAGAAGGATACACATTATTAAAAAGTTATGATTTGTTCCTCAAACCTTTATGTGGAGCTAAGCAAATGGAAGCAAAGAAACTACTGTGACAGTTGGAAGGCTGAGTTTGCATTGGATATTTTCATAAAAACGCCCACTGTTATTAGCACTTGTTCAAATCCTCAGGTGATAGTGTGTAGACAGGGCAATGGGTGTCCATTGATCATTTAAGTCTAACCCTGTTCAAACAGAGGTCTATGTAACATGTTGTTACAACATCAACAGCTGCTATCGCCTTGTCTATGTTGGCACTCCAATTGTTACTGAACTGTTGACAATAGGAAATTTTTTGAAAATCCTACACCTTGGCTACAAAAGAAACATTTTTCCAAGTCCCATTTTCAAAAGTGACTTAGGCTCCTCCTCAGGGCTAGGGTTTCAAAGGCATATAGGCATGTAGTGGGATCTTCAAAACTGCCTAAGCAGGTTAAGCACCTGAAATCTATAGGAGTTAGGTACCTAGTGTAGTTGGACACTTTGCACGCCATGTTTAGATGCCAAAATACCTTAGAAAATCTGACTGTAAATCACTTTTGAAAATAGGATTTAGATTCCGAAGTCACTCAGGCCCTTGTGAAAATTTCACTAAGGCCTAAAAGGAAACTGAAATGATTTTTTTCCAATTATTTAAACACCAGCACTTTCTCTAATTGTGCTACTTTTGCCATTGTTGTTTCATTTTGTACTACATATTTTAACTTTGTTGACAAACGGACGAAGAAGTTTTGTTGCTTTTATATTATTTAATACTCCCATTCAAAGAACTATACTGCAGTATTTATATAAACATATTGTCATGAAAAATACACTATCTTTATGAATCTTTCTAATGTGGCAGTCTCATGGCAAGAATTCCTTTGTTCAAGGTTTTCCAGAAGGAGAAGAAGGGGTGGGGAAAGAAACATTCAAATATGTAACTAATCCCAAAATCCATTGAAGTCAATGGAAAGATTCCCATTGATTTTAATGGGCTTTCGATCAGCGCCTTGGGAATCCCCAAAGTTCCAAGACCTGGGCTATTTCTCAATATTGTAAGTGTTAGCCTTAATACCCATATGGTTTCACTCTATCCTGCAACTTCTTTTCCCCCTTCATGTGCATTCTATTTAGTGCCAGACTTCACCCACTTGACTCATATTCAAACACTCAGCTATATAAGAACTAGGTATTATTACCCAGTGTTCTGCGTATTGGCACTGGTTAAGCACATGTCAAACTTCAAACATATGAGTAGTCCCACCGAAGTCAATGGGATTATTCACATGCTTAAAGTTAGTCATGTGCTTATGTACCCTGCTGAAGTAGGATCATAGTGACTAATTTTAATTTTAACACTATTTTCTGAGGCTTAAAATTAATTGAGAGCCCAACTCCTCCCTTTTCTCCTTGGCCTGGGTAAGCAATGCTTTCACACACTCCCCTCTTCCTTGGCCTAAAACTTCCCGCTCCTGCTTCCATTAACCAATGTACTTATCATATATTTTTATAATTAGAGATGGCTTGAGCTTTGAAATTTGGCTTAGGGTCTGAACTCCACCAGTCAGTTTCTTGGGCACCGACAGAAGAACTCAAGTTGATTCTGGGAAGAAAGGTCATAAAAGATAATGGAGGGAATAGTGAGCTAATATAGGGTTACCATACGTCCGGTTTTTCCCGGACATGTCCGGGTTTTTGGCAATCAAACCCCCGTCCGGGGGGAATTGCCAAAAAGCCGAACATGTCCGGGAAAATGCCGGCCGGGCACTTCCCCTCCCGCGGCTGCTCTGCTCCTCCCCTGACTCTTCGGCTCTGTTTAAGAGCCGAGCTGCCCGAGCGCTATGGGCTTCAGGCAGCCCCCTTGCCTCTGGACCCCAGCCGCCGGCCGGGCACTTCCCCTCCTGGGCTCCGGCGGTGCAGGGTCCGGAGGCACGGGGGCTGCCCGAAGCCGGTAGTGCTGGGGCAGCTCGGCTCTTAAACAGAGCTGAAGAGTCAGGGGAGGAGCAGGGCCTCAGGCCGCAGCGGCTGTGCTCCTCCCCTGACTCTTCAGCTCTATTTAAGAGCCGAGCGCTACGGGCTTTGGGCAGCCCCGATGCCTCCGGACCCTGCGCCGCTGGAGCCCGGGAGGGGAAGTGCCCTGCTGGGGGCGCAGGGTCTGGAGGCACGGGGGCTGCCCGAAGCCGGTAGCGCTCGGGCAGCCCGGCTCTTAAACAGAGCGGAAGAGGAGCAGAGCCTCCAGCC